>NC_048227.1:83977518-84002046 GCF_002007445.2 Ailuropoda melanoleuca | reverse complement strand
ACCCGCCCCCGGTCCCCCTCCACCCTCCACCGGTTCCCCTCACAGCTGCAAAGCAAGCTGTGGCCATTGGCAGCATCATTTGAAGATGATAAGTTTCAGGGAGGAAAGAACATCCCCTTTGTGAGTAAGAGACAGCGTCCCTCTCACATTCCACCCCAACACACCCGACACAGGGCACGCCCACGGCCAGATGGCAAAGTTGCACGTGCAATGGGGTGGCGTCCCCTGAAGCACAGGGCTGACAATAAAAGCACATCCTCACCCCCAGTCAGGTCTTGGTGGTGGCAGGGGGATGACTGGATGTTGGGTAAGCAACCAGAGGTCTCTGTTCTGGGGGAAAATGATGGAAGTCACAGAGAATTTACAAACGCTGACAATTATCTCCTAAACTAGGAAAACTCCTGCATGTCTTCTGGTTAAAAACCAAACTGAACCATTGCCTTTAGGTAGGTATGGGGTGCAGTACTACTGGAAATTTGGGTCCTCCCCCTCCCCCCATAATTCCATCAACACCCAGCCTCATCATGGACTGCCACAAAGGAGGCCAGCTCAGTGACATTTCTTGAGTCTGTAAGCAAAAACGGAAGAGTAAGACAGAGTGGCATTAGATTTCTGTTTCCTTATTTCGGATGCTAGAATTGATAGAACAACACGTGATAGCTGCACAGTGAAGGGTTCGCTGACCGTGCCTGCTCGGGCTCATTTGTTTCTAGTTCCCAAGGACCAGTTAGGCCTCTCTGGATGCCGAGGAATCAGAAATAACACTTCTTCAATTCAGATTCTCATCTGCTTCTTTGTACCTGAAATCTGTTCTACAATCACACTTCGGGACTCAGCACTGAAGGGGGGCAGGGAACAAACCAAGAAACTTGAATCCTGTTGCAAACTGCGAAAACACCACAAGTCTGTTTGATCAGGTGGCGCTTCACTTATGATTTCATGTACATTCTGCAAAGTACCATCTTATTTAAAATCTTAAGTAATCTTCCTAAGACCCGGGTAAGGAGTATTATTAGCAGTGCTATTCCAGGGCAATTTCCATAGCTCCAGGGGATAACAGAAGCGTAACAATGTGACCCAGGTGATGGTTCCACAGGCTGGGGGAGGCACAACACAGGCCCACCTGCCTACAAATCATTGTAACATGATTGCTGTGCAGGCCTCAGGCTTGGAGCCCAAGAACAGGCCTAGAAAATGCAGGGTTGGGAGAAGCTCCTATTCCCAGGTAAGAGGAAGCGTTGGTGGCTTTTTTTTTAATTAATTAATTTGAGAGAGAGACAGCGAGCATGCAAGCCGGAGGGGGGGCAAAAGGAAAGGCAGAGAATCTCAAGGAAACTCCCCACGCAGCATAGAGCCTGACGCTGGGCTTGACCCCACGACACCGAGATCATGATCTGAGCCAAAACCAAGAGTCAGACGCTCAACCGACTGAGCCACCCAGGTGCCCCAGGTTGGTGAATCTTAAGAATGAAGGATTCAAGATTCTGACATCTAAAATGGGGAAGAGGGGCGCCTGGGTGGCTCAGACAGTTGAGCGTCTGACTCTTGGTTTTGGCTCAGGTCATGATCTCAGGGTCCTGAGATCAAGCCTGGTGTCAGGCTCTGTGCTCAGCAGGGAGTCCACCTGAAGATTCTCTCTCCCTCTGCCCCTCCCCCAGCACCTGCACACATACTCTCTCCCTCTTTCTTGCTCTCTCAAATAAATAAATCAATCTTTAAAAAATATAAATGGGGGTGCCTGGGTGGCTCAGTCGTTAAGCGTCTGACTTCGGCTCAGGTCATGATCCCAGGGTCCTGGGATCGAGGCCCGCATCAGGCTCCCTGCTCAGCGAGGAGCCTGCTTCTCCCTCTCCCACTGCCCCTGCTTGTGTTCCCTCTCTCGCTGCCTCTCTCTGTCAAATAAATAAATAAAATCTTTAAAATAAAGTAAAGGGGCCCTGGGTGGCTCAGTTGTTAAGTGTCTGCCTTCAGCTCAGGGCATGATCCCGGCTTTCTGGGATCGAGCCCTGCATCAGGCTCCTCCACTGGGAGCCTGCTTCTTCCTCTCCCACTCCCCCTGCTTGTGTTCCCTCTCCAGCTGGCTGTCTTTCTCTCTGTCTAATAAATAAAAATCTTAAAAAAAATAAAAATAAATAAAGTTGTATATATATATATACACACAACTTTATATATATATATACTTTATATATATATACTTTATGTATATATATATAATGGGTAAGAAATGGTTCTCAAAGGGTAACCTAGACGTCCCAGACCCTTTCAGAGGGTCCACGAGCTCAAAAGTATTTTCATTCTCAATCTCTCAGGAATATATGATGGACTCTATCAAAAAAGAATATCCACCATTATCTGAAAAGGAGATTAAGATTCCTTTCCCATTTTAAACTGCTTATCTGTAGGAGGCAGGATTTTCTTTATCTTCTTCAACCACGGCAACATATTGAACAGATTGGAACGCAGAAGCAGAGCTGAGATTCCAGCTGTTTTCCTTCTACTATGCCACGTATTAAAGATTTGCAAAAAAAAAAAAAAAAAAGTAAAATTCTTCTCGTTAAATTGTCTTAAAGTAGTTACTTTTCATAAAAAAATGTCTTTCAAATTGACATGTAATAGGTTTCTTGTTACTTTTAATGAATTAATAAATACTTTTTAACTTTCTTTTTTAACTTCTAATGTGGTAAATATTGATAGATACAATCTGATATTTTTCCCGAAAAGCCCTTTGGGGGTCCTCAGTAACTTGTAAAAGTGTAAACGGTTTTAAGAACAAAAGTTTGAGAACTGCTACACTCATGAGACTATAGATAAATGGATGGGAAATTGTGGTACACGCCCACACAGTGGGTATTACTCAGCCACGAAAAAGGAAATCCTGCCATTGACAGCAACATGGATGAGTCCTGAGAACATTACACTAAGTGAAGTCAGTCAGAGAAAGACAAACAATGTACGATCTTACGTAAAAGTTCTCACCACACACGCACACAGATTGGTAGCTATGTGAGGGGATGGATATCAAGCACCCTTAAGTGCTGATCACATTACAGTGTAAACATACAGCAAGTGATCATGTTGTATACCTTAAACTTACACAATGTTATGTCGATTATATCTCAATAAAGCTGGAAACAATATGTGCCTGTAACATGGAGGGACCTGAGACAAGCCCTGTGGGCTAGAAGCTGCTTTCCTGCTCAAATGCTGAGAAGAGAGAAGAAAGGAGGAGGTAAAGCGGTGGCTCTTTGCCTGGACCGGAGGCGGCATGCAAGAATGCTGAGTCCTTTTTCGGGGAGACGGGGTCTGTCTCTGTGGTCTGCAACAGGGTCTCTCTAGACCTGTTTTGCTCTGCATCTTTGGGTTGGTCAATGATCACAGCAGGGGAACAGAGGCACCAGCCCACCTTTCGGTATCTTCAGTTATAGACGCTTACGGGCAAAATGACCAGCTCAGGGTCCCAATGGCCACACATGGAAGAGCCAGGACTTGGACCCAAAACTTATTGTGTTACCATTCCCTGTTTCCTTTCCCCTCAGGCGGTGTGCTCTTGGAGGCCAGATGGTCTGTGTTTTATTCCCAGCACACAGAATGTGGCTCGTTTGGCTGACTCCAAGCCCAGGATGCCTGTCCCCACCTGCCACTGCCTCTCCCACTACAGCCCAGACCCCCTCACACTGTCTTCCTACTACTGATCGCAGCTCCAGATAGATGCCTCCAATAGAGACGCTGGCATTCGAGACGGAGCTTCAAGGCATCATCACAAGCAAATATTTATGAAGGCATCCACTGTCCTGGGTGCACACACCTTATACTAACAATCACTTTCTTTCTTTTTTTCTTTTTAAAGATTTTATTTATTTGACAGAGAGAGAGACAGCAAGAGAGGGAACACAAGCAAGGGGAGTGGGAGAGGGAGAAGCAGGCTTCCTGCCAAGCAGGGAGCCCAATGTGGGGCTCGATCCCAGGACCCTGGGATCATGACCTGAGCCGAAAGAAGATGGCTTAACGACTGAGCCATCCAGGCGCCCCAACTATCACTTTCTTTCTTTCTTTTTTTTTTTTTAATTTCTTTATTCGACAGGGATAGAGACAGCCAGCGAGAGAGGGAACACAAGCAGGGGGAGTGGGAGAGGAAGAAACAGGCTCATAGCAGAGGAGCCTGATGTGGGGCTCGATCCCATAACGCCGGGATCACGCCCTGAGCCGAAGGCAGACGCTTAATCGCTGTGCCACCCAGGCGCCCCTCAACAATCACTTTCTTTCTTAATCAAATATCCTCTTGACTTTAAAATTACAGCTCTATTTATACCATGTCTGAGACACATGAGTGCTTTCCTCCCCACTTTCAGCAAATGTCTTGTTACAGGCCCTGTCTTCCACATCTAGCTTTATTTCAGAATAGGAGTTAAAATCCCAGAGGGTAAATATGGTCACCCTCCCCAGGTCAACCCAGGTGGCCTCTGGGTTCAGCCCCTCCCTGCCAACCACAGCTGGACACAGTTTCCTGGCTGCTTCTCTACCAACAGACTCAGAAATAAACATACAAAACCCCTTTTGTCTTTGAGAGATTTTTCTCCCAGCTGGTAAATACAGAAAAACAAAATGAGGCTTACAAAATAAAGCAAGCAGTGGGGAAGTTACAGTTTCAGAGAGAAAAAAAAAAATCTTTAAAATACAACCATTCTCTCTGGACCTCATTAAATTAAAGATTAGCCCAGGTCTGCTCCCACTCAGAATGGGATCTATACTGGATGCGTTTCTTTTTTTGTTTTGTTTTGTTTTTTTGTTTTTTGTTTAAAGATTTTATGTATTTATTTGACAGAGAGAGAGACAGCCAGCAAGAGAGGGAACACAAGCAGGGGGAGTGGGAGAGGAAGAAGCAGGCTCATAGCGGAGGAGCCCGATGTGGGGCTCGATCCCGGAACGCCGGGATCACACCCTGAGCCAAAGGCAGACGCTTAACGACGGAGCCACCCAGGCGCCCCTGGATGCGTTTCTTTGGTTGAGGCCTAATTCAGTAAAAATCAGGCCTAGGCTAAACCTCCTCGCAGGAATTCTGCAGGCTCGCTCTTCGCAACGGTCCCTAAAAAGACCACCTTAGCTGCTGCTGTGCCTCTTCTCACTCAAGTGAGCAGAAGCTCAGAGAGGTAAGCATTAGTTAATTCCATAATTACTCAGGCCTCCCCAGTGGATACTCAACATCAATGCCAGACCAGAATCTTTTATCTTAAGGTCTCCTTCTGCCTTACAAAGAGGAAAAGTCAATTTAGGTCATTTCCTGGCAAAGTTCTGTATACACACTCATCTCAACAGCACTAATAATTCATGGCTCTTCCCTCAGCCTGAATATATGACACCCCCTCTTTTAAAGGCTCTGGCTCCTTGGAAATTGCATTTAAAGTTGTTTCAGTCCCAGGTGATCTTAACCTACTCCTACGTTCGTAAATTGCCCTCATGAATGAGCAGTGGCTAAATACAGATTTCCCAAGAGCTCTTTTCAATGCTGGTAATTCATCAAATAATCTACTGCATGGAATTTAGTATTCTATATCTCAGCTTTTCACAGAAGTTACAAAGAAGAAATAATAGACCTCTGTGATAAATCAGTACTGGTGGGGGAATACCCCATAGTGAGTTAAGACAATAAAGTCTGGAGGCCAGCTGTCCTGACCCTACCCCAGGCCGGCTTGAGGAGTGTGGCTGGCTACATGGTTTCTCCAAAAAAAAAAAAAAAAAAAAAAAAAAAAAAAAAAAAAAAGAATCAGAAGGCTATTAAGCATGCTAGGAGGCATCATATTACCCGAGTCTTGGACTATAGGGTGGGTAAAGGAGATCTGTGTCAAATTTACTGAACTTCACTTGAAAAAGATACACCAGGGTATAATTGCATAATTACATAATCATACTGATTTATAAACAGTTCAACTGCACATAAATATGCAGTAAAATGAAAACAGAAAAAAATATAAAATACTTAATAAATGAAGATGAAACTAAATAGGATTTTAGTCTTTGTACCCTGCCTTCCCCCATAGAAAAAGAGTCCTACAGGGTGAACAAGAGAGATACAAACAACTCACTGAGCCATTTACATCACGTGATCAATAAGCTCCAGTCCCTACCCATCTCTTGGAATCCACTGTTACAACCCATCAATAGAAACAATTTCTCAAGAGGCATATTTGAAATAAAGTCGGAAATTTGGACCTCAATTGCCTGTAAGGCACAGTTTAATTATAGAAACCAAACACAGAATAAAAAGCCTACCTTCATTCCATTTAAAAGGAATAAAGAGGCTTAAGAAAGAAAATTCATGATTGAATTGCTATATTTTTTTCAAAATGGAGTTTAATGTTTCCTTCCAACACTTCCCTTTAGAACCAAGGGCTATAAAATAAAGACATCAACCACTTGTCGTAAAGGAATGATGAGTGGCCATGCCTAGTCTTGAACGTTAATGTCTTGCTCACATCCCAAAATATCAACCAAGCCCAATACGCCCCACATCCTAGTTTGGGTGGGTTATGCACTTCTTTAACTGATCATGTCAAAGTGCTTTTAGGTCAGGGGCTATTAACAAGGAGAAGCTTTATAATTGAGAGCTAATTGTAGGTCTTCCTTATCAAAGGGAATAGAGCAAGAAAACCGTTAGGAGTGGCCTCCAGGCTGGCAGATAACACAGAGAAGAAGCTGTTTGTAAGTTAGGAAATAGTACAGTATTGTTACTAATGCTATGTCACAAGATGACAGGAACACCCTTTGTCTTCCTTAGCAGCAGGAAAAGGAAAAAGAGAAATTAGATCTTTGGGGCACCTTGATTTTGAACATGGATTTCAGCTTCCCCACTGCTAAAGGCTTCTCCGCATGCCATGTTCTTTTGGCCAATGGGTTTTTGTGGCCAACGTGGAAATGTCATTCTGCTCACCTGTTTAGGGCAAGCCTGATCTCAGGAAGATGGAACATCAGGTCAAGTTCAGGGCAAGTCCTTGTTCACTTAAATGGTCCCTATCTACCTCCAGGAAGGTTGACAGAGTCTCCCTCCTTCCTTTCATAACTCGCTGAGATGAAGAATTCTCTATAATTGAAAATGAGCCAGGCTTACATTAGTCAAAGGGTCTTAAACGTCTTATGATGATGATGATGATGATTAACTTCCTATTGCAGAACCAGCAACAGATCAATAGAGCCAAAACTGACTTACATTTGTCTGCCTCTGCAAAGGGAGGTCAGCTGTACTAGGGAAGAAAGGCAGAAACCAGAAAGAGAGAAGACCTCAAGATGAGCTTAAATCCATAAGAAGCACAGATGTTTGCAATTCACCTGGAATAACATGGAAGTCTCGTTAGAAGCACCTGTCTGGCACTTATCCTAATAGCCTCCATTCAGGTAGCACAGCTGAAGACAGGACCTGGGAATTCGACACGAGCATCCTTTGCTGCTTCCTCTCAACCACAGGAGCTAGCAAGGGGAGCCCAACGCTTCTCCATGATACAAGAAAGGCAGAAACAACAACGCTGAGATTGAAACTGTCTGCCAAAAACCCACTACACAGGAATTTGCTGTTCTCAGCCATTTGAAATCACAGTCTTTCCCAGTTGATGTTTATATGTTTATTTCAATTAAAAAATAAACAAAACTTTTGCACATCCTTTAGAAGTGGCTCCAGGGTTCAAAACCTAGAACCGAAACACTAACATAGAGAAAAGCCGCAGAAAAGCCATTAAAATAAAACCATACAGAGTAGGAAGTGACTATGGATGGTTCTCTCAAAGCATAAAAGCTGATGAATGTGCTCCCAACCTGCATGAAAGATCAGTAGGTTCCCCAATCAAGAAAGGGACGAACGGGCTAGCATCTGAGCGGGAAAAGGTATGTGGACCAGGCAGGCAAAGTGAAACAGAAGCCGGGCGGACAGGAGTGGTGTGGGGGACACAGACAAGGACAAATGGGAGGAAATGCTGTTAGTCTTTCTGGGAACAACAACTGGCAGGAGAAAAGCAATTAGGCTGAGGTTGGCTCTGAACAATCACAGAGAAGGTAAGCGAAAGAGTGCTGGGCTGTGGCTGGAGTCACGTCTGCGACTGTTCCCAAAGGGGCACTGAGAAATGCCAACAAGAGGTTCATTGCCAATGGCTGCCTTTGAACAACACAGCTCGAGGATTCCCTTGACATTTTTATCTCACCTACACCACTCCTGTTGTAAATAACCTGGGCTAAGAGTAGGGGCAAATCCTGCATTGGAGCAGGATGGGGGTGAAATTTCCTTAGTTCACAGAAATACTCCAAGTGGAATTCGTGTTGGGAGTGTGGCAGGGGAGGCAGCCTGCCTCTTCCAGGTGGGCCAGTGAGAGCTGGAACCCTTGCATAGTCAATGTCCTTTGGCACAGAACATTAATCAGGGTTCCAATAACTACCACCAACTCCTAACCCCTGATCTAATACACATTAGGCTAGTTAGCGCTTTGGTTGAGGAGAGAGTGAGGAATGTAAGACTATACTGGGTGAGGTCAATGGATTGGGCATCGGGCTTCTGGTCCTACTCTTTGGGACCTCCCCTCTCAGTCAATGAGATGTGAGGAGTCCTACTGCCAAAGCTGAGATTCCATTCTGGCATGAATTCTTCCAAATACTATGTTTTCTAAGAATCTAGGAGATGAGGCACACGTTCCTTGGGATATGCAGTGCAGTCTGGAAAAGCAGTTTCATCCTGCAAGCATTTACAGAGGACCAAAGTAGGGGATGAAAAGACGAATAATTTGGGCACCTGGGTGGCTCAGTTGGTTAAGTGTCTGCCTTTGGCTCAGGCCACGATCCCAGGGTTCTAGGATCGAGTCCCAGGTCGGGCTCCCTATTCAGCGGGGAGTCTGCTTCTCCCTCTACCCTTCCCTCCTGCTTGTGAGCTCTCTCTCACTCTCTCTCTCAAATAAATAAAATCTTTAAAAAGATGAATAATTTATAATATATGAACTCCTGGAGGATAGGGTCTCAGAATAGAACCCCTAGACAGCTGCCAGCCTGCCAGCTCCATGAGAGATTTGTGCAGAGTAGAGTGAGGGCACAGAGGAGAGAAGAATCTCTTCGAGCAACACAGCTCAGCCTTCAAGGGTAAGTAGCATGATGAAGTGGGAAAGGCTGCATGTGTATGAGACAGCCAGTGGACAATCCTGATGAAAAGAGCAGCTCAGAAAATACCCCCCCTCCTGTTTTAATGCCCCATTTAAGGGAGTTTGGGATTGGTAACCAAACACCACAGACCTGCCATTTGGGTCTAAGCTTTGGCATGAGGAAGGAAAAGGATTTGTAACAGCATGCTTTATTTCAACTTATGAGATGGGCCCAGGAGGGAGGAGGAACGGTGGCTGGGAAACGCCTTCAGTAAAACACTAGTACACGTGGGACAGGGTACCCTGGAAGTGGGGGTCTTACTAATCCCAGCCTTCATCGTGGGAAAGAGCTTGTTTCCCTAATTGTGCATGCCACGAAGGTTCTGCTCAAAGTAGGACAGAAACCAAGGTCCTTAGTAAAAAAAAAAAAAAATAGTCTGTGTTATCTGGAGGGGGCAGAATAAAGCTTGACTTGAACATGGATGACCCCAGCAGCCATAAGAATTTTCTGGGAATGCAGGGAGTGCAGGCTGGAACTCCAGTGAGATGACTGAGGCACTGGCCTTGGGCACAAAATTTTAGGGAGCATTAAAAAAGTCAGCAAGATAAATAATATTTTAATGCCACACTTTTTTTCTTTTTTGAATTCCAGTATAATTAACAGGGTTATACTAGTTTCAAGTGTACAATACAGTGATGCAAGAATTCCATACATGACTCAGTGCCCATCATGGTGCGTGTGCTCTTAATCCCTGTCACCTGTTTCACCCATCCCCCACCCACGTCCTCGCTGGTAACCACCAGTTTGTTCTCTATAGTTAAGATTCAGATTTTTGTTTGTCTCTTTTCTTTTTGTTCATTAATTCGTTTCTTAAATTCCACATGAGTGAAATTATATGGTATTTGTCTTTCTCCGACTTGTTTTGCTTAGCATTATACCCTCTAGATCCATCCATGTTGTTGCAAATGGCAAGATTTCATTCTTTTTTATGGCTGAGTAATATTTCGTTGTATATGTATATATCACATCTTTATCCATTCATCTATCGATGGACACTTGGGCTGCTTCCGTAATTTGACTATCATAAATAATGCTGCAATAAACATAGGGGTACACAGATCTTTGTGAATTAGTGTTTACATTCTTTTCGAGTAAATACCCAGGAGTGGAATTACTGGATCATATGGTAATTCTACTTAATTTTTTGAGGAGCCTCCATACTAGTTTCCACAGTGGCTGCCCCAGTTTGCATTCCTGCCAATAGTGCACGAGGGTTCCTTCTTCTCCACATCCTCACCAACACTTGTCTCTCATGTTTTTTATTTTAGCCATTCTGAAGGGTGTGAGGTGTTTTAATACCACATTTTAAAAACTCAAAATGAATGCCAAAATTCCATGATGAACGAAATACCAAACCTTAAAAAAATAAGACAGGGTCTGACCCTGTACTTGCATGACTCCACCTCACTCACCCCACCTGGGCCCAGTCAAAGAGGAGCGAACCTCTTGGAAATCTGACAGGGAAGACAGGGTAGTATGTCAGAGAGCCAGGCAGCTCAACGATGACAGCAAACTGGTAGTGGCCTATGGTCTCTGGGCCTTGGCATGGGGTGAAAAGCATCCTTCTTACAGATTTATATAGAGCTATGTGAGGATATCCAGACCCACTGCCACCAGAATACGGAGTTTCAAATCCACTGGAGAAGACAGCCGGCAAACCATTCTGGCCCAGATGCCAGCAGAGACTGGCCATACCCAACCGAGACTCAGAAGCAGAAGAATATTGCAAAACTCCATCAGGGAAGAACATTTTGGGGGCATGTGCCAGCAGGTTAAGAATGATCTGGAAGAGGCAGTGACTGCATACAACAAGGGTACTGAAAGGTCCACAAAAGAGCCCTTTTCTTTTTCACAGTTGGGGTTGGATATAATATAAACCCTTCAACATTTCTGAGACAAAGATGATCAGATGGAACCAGGTATCATCATAACCAAACCATCACAAGGACAGCGGGGCATGGAGGGGGACAGCCGATGAAGCAACTTGCAAGAAGCTAAACATTCCAGAAGTTGTGGTTAAGTGCAGGTGGGCTTAAGCCGGGTGCTTCCTGCCAAGCAAGGCTGGTGACAGCTTCACAAAATATAGACATCAGCTCTGGATATTCATTACAAAAGCCACCAGTGCAGCCCTGAAGATTCCAGAAATGACCAGGTTGTTTTGGTTCTATCATTTGATTCCCAAACCACAGGGGAAAAGCAAGGAGGTAAAGTGGGTGAGAGGATAAAGTAGAAAAATGTCCGAGAACAGAAAACATTTCATGTTATTAACTACTAATACTTCTTGACCAGTAGCTTCCCGGTCTTGTTTATCACTTGGTTGAAAAACCAGTGGCTAACAACAAATGAAGTCAACGACTATTCGCGCTCACTTGACTTGGTCAGAGATAGTTCAGCAAGTCTGTCACAGTTAGGGGGCACCTCAGTTGCCTTCTGCTTGTAATACAAGGAGGACATGGAAATGGTAGCCCCAATCAAAGGAAGAGCCTGAGCTGTTGATGACCTCCTTCTTGAGTCTAGGGACACTGTGACGGCCCACTCAGTCACAGGCTTTGAACCCTGTGAAGACATGGAAGTCCTGAAGTTTAAGAAGAAGGAAAAGAGAAGCAAAGGCAGTGAGGGGACAGGCTCTTCACGGAGGAGGGTAAGGACTCTCAGACTCCCTGCCAAGCTCAAAAGCAAGACTTAGGGCAAGAAGGTAGAATGATTTTCACCTAACTATCTACTAACAAATTCAGAAATATTCCACAGGACAGGATCGCTGGCCCTTCCTCCATGGCTGACACGGACCCGCACTGGCACTGCATGAATCCCTATCCCTGTTGCTACAGCGGCCCACTTACCAACCGTGGAGTGGGTGTTTGCTCACTGAAAGCCTGGGCTGGAACGGGCAATGCCTCCGACCATCCTTCTCGCCACCGAAAATGTTTTCTCATGGGCTTCTCCCCTGCAGTGCCCTACACATGACTGAGTCCAGTCACTAGAGTGATGAAAATCATTCATGCGACATCGGGACTACTTTAGTTCATACAAGACGTCTGAGGAGCAATCAATGGTAAGAGAAAAACAGAAGGTAATGCAACCCCAGGTCTCTCAAGGTTTCCGTTTTCTTCTGATCTGAGCTATCATTACTAATGGACACAACTGAGCACAGCAGTATGAGTAATTATTTATCAGAACGTTAATATATTGAATGTAAAAAGCAAATCAGTCAGGGGCAAAATAAAAATGGAGAAAAACAGCACAGCAAAAGTATTTAAGATTTGAATTATTCCCTATTGCCCTTTTCAAAACCACAAAATATTGTAAATAATCACTTGAAGTGATTATCTAAAATCAGGAGAACGCAAGACATAGTTAATCTGGTTTCTTTCTCATGTACTACACAGAAGTGTAATTGAAGAAAAATAATTACAATATAATTGAACAAATAATTAGCATATCCAAATTCTTTCTTGGGTACAAATATTTACAGTGACTAGATTTTTTTTTTTTTTGAGCAGGTACTCAAACAATTGAAAGATGCCCTGCTGAACACAATGACTGGACAGGGTTAAGTACTCCCTGGGTTTCAAAGTGCCTGGCAGCAGAATCAAAGGATTAAAGGAAGACTGACTTGACAACAAAGAGAGAAAAGCCCATTACAGCATAACTCATTATATCACTTCTCTTACGATAAAGGGAAATAGTAAATCAGACAAATATTGATTCAAGAGCTCTTTTTGGTTCTAATGACGGCTTATTCCTCTAACCTAAAAGAAGCTTTAAAAGCCTCCCAACTCTTGTGAATCATGGTCAAACTGAAACCTCCTTATATGTGTAAAATTCTACATACATTTACGGTGGCTACCACAAAACACTGTTTTCCAGCTATGTATGTATGTCTTTATTCTCTTCCCTCTGAATAGAAAACCTTTGAGAGCAATGCTCACATCTGCTTTGTGTCATTCCTAGGGTTTAGTTCTCTGCACAAAGACGTTTGCTAGACCTCCCTGAGTGCCGAGAACACAATACATACACACAAAATGACCTCACCAGCTCTTTCTCATTAGGATCAGCCCTCCAAATTATCCGCTAACAGAGGTGAAGATATGAAAAGACACTGATACGCATATTCAACCACAGCTCCTGATCCAGCATCCTCCCCACCGATTTGTGACCCCCCCCCCTTCTATGGGTTGTACAAGACGGCAAGCTGGCTCTGGGTAAATCTTGAGGTCGGGGGTGAAAGGAAGGCTAAATGCCATGGCTCAATGGGGACCGACCATGTGTAGGTCCCATTGACAACTGCATTTTCTCTAACTCATCTGTCGGCCCCCCCAACACACACAGAGTTGGAAAATGCCAGTTGCCTTCTGAGGAACGTTCTTAACTAGCAGGCCTGGAGGCAACGCCGCTATCACTGGCACCTTCTCACCCCTAACACCACAGGCAGAACTTTCCTCACAGACCCAGAAGCACAGGAAGCCCAGCCATCAGGTTCTACAACCCTCTGGATTAGGAACTAGCCTTTAAGGCACTGTTACCAAACTTTTGTTGCTCAAACAGCCACGAAGAGAGTTAAAAGTTCTGTTTTTCATGTATTTTAATTGGACATTTACATTTCTGCATAATTTCAATGAATGGAAAAGGTTACGATCCTGGCATATTGGAAGTATTACAATTTTTAATTAAAACATATCAGTTATTTAAATGCATCTAATGAAATCTAAAGACCACACCAATTTGAAAACCGCCTTCATCCAACAAAAAAGTTTCTGAGCAAACTCTTCTCTAACAGTAAAAAAAATGCTACATTTTTCTCTTTTCTCCTTGAACTTCTATTTCCATTCTACTTCCCCAACTTAATTTTCTTTCAATATAATATGTTTTAACTCTTGAGAGGCTTTTATTAATCTCCCTACTATATTTCTGTGTAACAAAATGTATATAAAGTGATTTTTTAAAGATTACCTCTGGCCATAAGATTTAAAGCTGTTCAATTTTCTTCTGGTTTGAGGTGTGATTGCTAATGGGCCCAAGTGATCCAAACAGCATTAATGAATATTTATAAGAATGTTAATGTAGTTAACATGGAAAGTATAATTTTACTTTATCTTTTTTTATTTTCTTTTTTCTGTTTCTTTAAAATCATTTCTAAAGAAACAGATAAGCCATGTTTATTTTTCTCCTCAATTACTTCATATACCTATGGATGAAGTATTCCTTATTGCTATAATAAGGTGGGAATTTAACATCATTTCCATACCTTTTCACTTTCATAGATGTAAGCAGTAAAACTCTTATTTACATAAACAAGAGAGTGAAGGAGACTTATCACCAAAACATCTTTTTGTCTATTATCTTATCATTAGATTAAGTCCTCCTTCAGTTTTTTTGAAAGCCAAGAAACAGAAACTAACTTACAAAAAGATGTGTGGTCTGGTCATCATATTCATACCTTTTACCAACCCAAACACTAGTATTTTCATAGTACTTTGTTGATGGGACGAGCTTTTTGCGCCCCAGGACAACACACCACAGTAAGATTCAGAATGGGATGGGTAAGAGTGGTGCTGTCCTTGGTCAAGGAGAAGATGGACTATAATAGGTAAGACAGAAAAGGAGATGTCGCAGAATCAGTTTTCAGAAAGAATACCTGTAGACGATGGGGCCCAGGAAATCATCTCCCTTAAACCAACTATGCCTTCATATGTCTTGGAGAATCTTCAAGTTCTCCTGTGTGCATGGATACCCCAGCTGGAACACCCCCTTACACCCGGGCAAGGGTGTTATTGCCAGGCATTCTGTCCGTTTAGCTTTATACACATAAAAGTACATTCGGTTTGATTAATACATGAATTTCCTTTCAATATATCAGCTTGCAGCAGATACTATAGGAGAAACAACAAATTTTTGAAAAACACAGGATCATAATTCTTGTTCATTCTACTAGTAGAGACAGAAAACACCTAGTAAATAATAATGTCCTGACAGTATAGAACTTTACTCAACAGCAGAGTGTAAGTTCAATATTTTTAATAATGTCAAAAAAATCTGGAAATCAGCCAAATGTTTAATAAGAAGAAAATTACTAAATAAACATTACAGCAGCCATAAAATGGAAGAATATACAATATTTTAATCTGAAGAACATATATTGACATTAGAAAATGTTCTTCATATGATGTGGCCTGAAAAAATAAGCAGGAAACAAACATAAATAAAATTCATATTAATTTGTAAATATATGTATATGTAGGAAAAAGTCTGTTAAGAAAATCTGCTAAATGGTTTTCAGTGGTTATCCTTAGGTGGTGTACTTATGGGCAACTTTCTTATTTGTTCTTTCCAAATGTCCCATACAGGGCATTTCTCTCATGATAAAGAGGGATGGGGAATGGTGAGGAAGGTGGGGAAACAGGCTCGCCATGTCGGGCTGTTATATGTGGCTATAGAGTTTGTGGGAGATGGTGTCCAGCCAAGGGACCAGCGGGAGTTTAAATCTACCCCACCAGGGTGTAGGATGGCTTCTGCCCAGTGGGGGCACCATTTCCTAGTCTTCAGTGGAAGATCTTGTCCACTGTCTACATTCTCTCTTAGGTTTTGGTCATTTCTCTCCTTGTCCAATTTTATACTTTCACCTCATCCCTCAGCTGCTTTCTTTGGATTACTGACTTCACTCACTCCACAGATGCCTAGAAATCACTGCAGTCAGATTCCCATCATGCTAACCTCATGAACTATCCCAGTTCATGGATTTAAAAGAGCGTTCGGTCAACAAGTAAAATGCTACAGGCCAATGAGGTTATCTGGGCCTTCAGGAAAGCACAGTGGGTGAATTTTAGTTCCACTATATTTTACAACTCCAGTCTCCTTACCTCAGCAAGTGTGGAGGGATCTTGACAATAGTATCCACACCACCCAGGGTTTCTGCAAAAGGAAAATTACAAAGTTAAAAATAAATATGTATAGACTGAGAATCTGCAGATAAATTTCCGTCAGTTTTTTTTTTCTCCCCTGGAAATTCCTATAATTATAAATTAGTTCTCAATTATCTGCATGCGAGTCACTCATACTTAAAAATCCTCCCTTGATAGCTCAAAAGACTTCCTTGGAGGAGTTACAAATTAGGATACATTTCCCTACAGAAACACAGAATGTATAGCTAAATTTTTAAACTGAACCAAAATGCCAATTTAATCTAGCTACAACCGGCTAAAATGAGATAGTCTTGCAATAAAAATAGACAAAGGACAAGGGAAACAAAAGCAAAAATAAACTCTTGGGACTACATCAAACTAAAAGGCATTTGCAGAGCAAAGGAAACAATCAACAAAAACAAAAGGCAACACACTGGATGGGACAAAATATTTGCAAATCATATATCTAATAAGGGGTTAATATCTAAAATATATGAAGAACTTATACAACTCAACACCAAAAAAAAAAAAAAAAAAAACTACCCCAAATAATCCAATTAAAAAATGGGCAGAGGACCTGAATAGGCATTTTCCAGAGAAGACATCCAGATGGCCAACAGACACATGAAAAGATGCTCGACATCACTCATCATCAGGAAAACGCAAATCAAAACCACTATGAGATATTACCTGACACCTGTCAGAATAGCTAAAATCAAAAAGATAAGAAATAAGTGTTGGCAAGGATATGAGAAAAGAGAACCCTCATGCACTATTGGAGGAAATGTAAATTGGTATAGCCACTGCAGAAAACAGTATGGGGGTTCCTCAAAAAATTAAAAATAGAACTATTATACCATCCAAAATTCCACTACTGCTGGGTATATTTACCTGAAGGAAGAAAAAGAAAAAACCAGTAATTCAAAAGACATATGTACCCCTATGTTTATTGCAGCATTATTTACAATAGCCATGATATGAAAGCAACCTAAGTGTCCCTTAATAAATGAATGGATAAAGAAGATGGGGTATAATATATATATATAATGGACTATTACTCAGCCATAAGAAAAAGAATGAAATCTCATCATTTGTGAGAGGGTAGGTGGACCTCGAGTGTATTATACTCAGTGAAATGAGTCAGGTAGAGAAAGACAAATACCATATGATTTCACTTATATGTGGGATCTCAAAACCAAAACAAACATAAACAAAAACCAAAAATAGACTCATGAATATGTACAGAGAGCAAACTGATGATTACCAGAGGGTAGGGATGTGGGGGATGGGTTAAATAGGCAAAGGGGATTAAGAGGTACAAACTTCCAGTTACAAAATAAATTAGTCACAGGGATGAAAAGAACAGCATAGGGAATACCAACAATAATATTTTAACAACTTTGCTTGGTGACAGAGGGTAACTATACTACTTGTAAGCATTTTGTAATGTATATAATGGTCAAAACATTAAGTTTTACACCTGAAATTAATATACTATTGCATGTCAACTAAACTTCAATTAAAAATAATAATAAATATAGAAAGGAAAGCTATTTCCTTGAAAATACTGTTTCAATACTCCTAAATAATAATTTATACTGGCGAGAGACTTGATGTTCACAAAGCACTTTATACAATATCTCATTATGCTCATACACATTTATGACATGGCAGATTAAACTTTTTTTTAATCATCCTATAGTTAGGGATACTGAAAGGTGGCTCACCCTTAAATCTCATTAACCCAACCTGGATGTTTGATACTTTACCATTGTTGTGGATTATTCACACTACTGTTACCTCCAGTTGTAGAGATAATGAAACACTATTCTCCCCCTCCCCCTGCAAAAGCTGTTCTATTTCAATAAGCGTTAACAATTCTGCACCCAATTCCAACATGTGTGGCTGGGGGAGGCTTCCCCACATGACCAAGCAATTCTCTGACACCAGCTGGCTGTCCTACCATTTAATTCAATTCTTATACCATCTACTAGGAGATAGCATCAGATCCCAAAGGTTAAGGGCTCAGTCCTACAGGACTGCACCCCCTTTTCAGACCCCAATCCCAAATTCAGGTTGTCACACGGGCTTCTGACTGACCAGTCATAGGTTGAAGGTTCTAATGACCGCCTGCTTGGGTTCAGTTAATTTGCTAGAACAGCTCACAGAACTCAGAGAAACATTTCGCTTACTACATTCCTGGTTTATTATAAAAGGACAAAATTCAGGAAGTGCCAGATGGAAGGGGTGCAAGTGCCAAGAGATGGGGAAAAGGCGAGGAGCATCCATGTCTCTGAGGGCACCATTCTCCCCAAGTTTCCGTGGGTTTACCAACCCAGAAGCTCTCTGAACCCCATCCTTTCGGGGTTTTTATGGAGGCTTCCTTACATAGGAATGATTGATTAAATCATCAGCCATTGGAGACTGAACTCAATCTGCAGCCCCTCTTCCTTTCCTGGAGGTCTGGGGTGGGATTGAAAATTCCAACTCCCTAAACACAGGGTTGGTCCTCTTAGCAATACCAGATCCTTAGACTGGTTCATTAACATGACAGAAACACTTCGTGGTCCTCTTCACCTAGGAAATTCAAGGATTTTTGGGGCTCTGTGCCAGAAACAAGGACAAAGACCAAATATATATTTCTTATTAGAAATCCCAATATCACAAGCTCTGATTCATTCCCAGTTTTTCAGCTCAAACCGTACTGACTCCTTTCTTCATTGCTTAGAGTCCACAAGCCCTGTCAATGTGAGCCATTTTCATTGGAGAAGGAGAAATATTTCTCCCTGTCTGCTAAAAGATCAGAAGGAAAAATGGACACCAAGCGTGTCCCTGAGACTCAGGAGTAGAACAATCCAAAACATGATGGTAGGATCTGGGCATGTTGTGGCCAATGGGGCAAACAGTGGGTGTAAGCAAGACAATCTGCAAAACAGAAAGATGAGACCAGGAGGGTCAGTGATACTGTGGCCCACAAGGCCAAGGGAGGAAGCGGAAGAACTGAGGTCAGTTGTTAAGATGAGGCAGGATAGGGGCGCCTGGGTGGCGCAGTCGTTAAGCGTCTGCCTTCGGCTCAGGGCGTGATCCCGGCGCTCCGGGATCGAGCCCCACATCGGGCTCCTCGGCTGGGAGCCTGCTTCTTCCTCTCCCACTCCCCTGCTGTGTTCCCTCTCTCGCTGGCTGTCTCTCTGTCACATAAATAAATAAAATCTTTAAAAAAAAAAAAAGGATGAGACAGGATAACCCTAAAGTAAAGCCCTGAGAGGCCAGTGCAGGGAGCATATGAAAGGGCCCCCGAGTCAGCGTGGCCTAGCAGTTAGTAGGGTAGGGGCCCATGCCCAGGACAACGAGCTGCTGCTCTCCAAGGGCAGGTGCTGACACTACGCAGCCAAATCACTGCAGTTTTCCTCATCAGACGGAGGGGTTTATATTCACCGCAGGATGTTCAATAGCGCCCAACCCTACAAATGCTAACCAAGAACCAGAAGAAAAAAAGACTGAGGAAAATCGCAGAGCAGCCATATTGGGCCTGTCCTGTTCAAGCAGAGACGCTGAGAGGGTGTCTGCCCCCGGGGTCTGCATGGCGGAGCCCAGACGCAGACTGGTGAGGTAAATGGGGGCGGCACATCCTGGGGAACTGAACTGAAGCAGTGGGGATGGATGTAGCCGACTCCGGGAGGGCTGGCAGGAAGAGAAGAGCGCTCAGGGCTGACTCTTGAGAAACTCCAACATTTCTGTGAGGGGAGAAGTGCTGGAGCTGCAAAGGAGCCAGAGCGGCTTCGGAGGCACGATAAAAATGGGCAAGGGGTCCTGGAGGCCAGGGGAGGACGCGCTGGGGCTGCCCCACGTGGCTGAGAATGCCCTGCTGGAAGTAGGCCTGTGTACCTCCGTCTTCTCCGCCAGTTGGTGGCCTGACAGAGGAGGGAGGTAGATGGCGGTGAGGGGAAGGCTGAGTGGAAACTGAGGCTATGGCCGCAAGCACTACAGACTTTTTGAGAATTCTAGCTGTAAACACAACAGAAACTGGCTGGAAGGAAAACCAGGTGGGAAGGTAGAGGGAGAGAGGGTGGGGGATACACTATTCTTCCCCTACCTGGCGTTCCAGCCTCTAGTTGTCTTTCTCCTCTCCTCCATTTTACACAAGTCCCCTGATATATGGAAAACACCACAAGTTTCTAAAATGAAGACACGGCCGCTTGCTGCTCTAACGTGCTGAATTTCTATGTCATCCAGCCAAAGAGCCCATGTGCCTCCAAGATCACCAGTTCTTGAAGGAAAATGCTATTGTCTCCACTCTCCACGAGCTGACCCCTTCCCTTATTCTTTCTATCCTGTCGTCAGACCATTTCCTCACTGACAAGAAAAATATCTAACAACCTACATTGCTCAAAATGGGAGGAAGATACATGTATATTCCTTGTCAGTTATTATGCAGCCATTAAGAAAACCGATTTTCAGGGGCGCCCGGGTGGCACAGCGGTTAAGCATCTGCCTTCGGCTCAGGACGTGATCCCGGTGTCATGGGATCGAGCCCCACATCAGGATCCTCCGCTATGAGCCTGCTTCTTCCTCTCCCACTCCCCCTGCTTGTTCCCTCTCTCGCTGGCTGTCTCTATCTCTGTCAAATAAATAAATAAAATCTTTAAAAAAAAAAAGAAAAGAAAACCGATTTTCAGAGAACTATTGATGACAACGTAGAAGAAGATGCTAAAGCTGAAAAAACAAAACAAATGAGAGTCTGCCATAGATAGGATAACCCTCTGCAGAAGGGGAATACTCCCAAATGTGATTAGTGTTCTTTCTGGGCATTGAGATTACAGGTGATGTTAGTTTTTTCCCTACACTGTGCAAATACTTTTCAATATTCTAAAATGAGCATATATAACTTCTATAAACAGAAAAAAAGATGATTATCACTTAAAATCCAAACAAGTCATTAATGGGCTGATCTGTTTATAAACATCTGCTTCTCTTATTGTAGGTGCAGAAGCCACAAAGAAACATAAGGGATAGTCCCTACGTTCAAGAAGCACATGTCTACACTGTCGACATGTGTTGTTTTGGCTGACCAGCCTTCGGAAACAGAATCCTAAATCTGTTTTGAGGAAACCATCCCTTTCTGAGTTAGGGATTTCAGTAAGTCTTCTAGCCTAGATCTGAACCAGTTAGCCCATTCTACTCCTTAGCTAGAGGACTGGTTTGGGTACACACATGATCCATCAGGACCAAGAGAGAACAAGGGAAACCAAGGACTGGGCAGGAGTGACTGGAAGAGCTCCACTCTCTTGAGATGATTTGATGATTGGCCAAGTGGGAGATGACCCCTTTCTCCTGTGATGGGCCTACGTATGGCAATGACCCCCTATCTCCTATGGTGGTTTCAGGGGGAGATGACTCCTCTCTCCTGCGATGGGCTAAATGTCATGGTAACCCCTCTCCCATATGATGGTCCAAGTGGGAGAGAACCCCTTGCTGTTCAGATGGACTAAGTGTGGAAATGACTCTTCCCTCCCATGATGGTTTTACTGAGAGATGATCCCTCTCCCCTCAGATGCTCTAAGTGCTCTGATGCTTCGTTCCCATGAGATGGCCTAAATGTGATGATTCACAAGCCTGAAGCTGTGGAGACTCGCGCAGAGCATGTTAATCTCCCCAGAAAGAGCAGAGCCAGGTCCTTGAATAGTGCATAATTCTGGAGCCAAACTCAACCCACGGCTAGCCTTACAGGGCTACACACATGATCGTGATATTTAGTGAGTAGAGTGAATAAATTCTGTTTTGCTGAAGTCAGCTTGAATTAGGGTTTTGTTGTTGTTGTTGTTTGGGGGCGGGAGGATTTCGTCTCCTGAATACAATATTTCTCAATTATCCTGCCCCTAGAAGAACAGCCCAGGCCAAATAATCCAAAGCATCTGGGGCTCTAAGACAGTCATAAGGGCAGGGCTCTGCACCCAGAGGAGGAACGGATTTGCCTGAAGAACTCAGGGCACGCTTCCTATGTAAGGTGGGTCTTGGGGTCTGGCAAGGGAATTCCCAGAATGAGTAACGACAGAGCAGCATGCAGGGCACGTTGTGTTCATGAACAGCTGCAGCTTACTGTAGTTCACGGAACCCTTGGGGGTTGGGGAGCAATAAGAAACAAGGGCTGGGGTTAGATTCTGAACAGTGTTTTAAGGAATTCACACTTTAGAAAGAAATTACGGGGTTGGGGGGGAAGTGCTTTATAATAAAAAAGAAATTGATGGAATGGTGGAAAATGGACTGGAGTGGAAAAGAGAGCAGGAAACCATATAGCCTTTGTTCATGCTGCCTTCTCCCTCCCCATGCCCTCCTAACACAGTCCTTATAGGGAGGAAGCATTGTCCTCATCCTTATAGCCCACGCTCAGTACAGGGGAGACCTTCACAAATGTTTGCTAAATAAATAAGTGAAGAGAAGAAGGAATCCACAGCTTACCCATTCTTCAAGGCAAATCTACTTTAAAAGTCCCACCAGCTCACACCAATTTCCTCCCCACCCCACCCATGACCCCATACTCTATGCCATCTTCTTTGATCTGTTTTCCTGATGTACTCATTCCAACCTGCACAATGAATGTCAGGCACTGTTACTTAACTATTTCATGCACTTTGTCTCTTCTTGGTAACTACAGAAGAATAGTCACTGGGAAAGGAATCACAGGCAGGTTAGGTCCGACTGCAGGCCTGGCTCAGATACCCGCCTCACCTCTGGGCTTCCCAGGTAGCTTCAAGGATCTAAACTCAGCAACACTGCGGTTTAACTTAAGATGTTGAGTATCAAAATTTAAACATTAAAAATACTCAGATTACTCTTCTCCTCCCTGTTATCTCAATCTGCTTAACTTAGCAAAATAATAATGAACACAGGAATGGCATGTTTAAAGCGCAGCCAGGCCCTGCTTTATTATGTTATGCAGCCATCTGTGACCCTTCATTAGAGGCAATTGGGAATCTAACTCAGAATCGCTCTGTTGAATGACAATGGCAATGCAAAAACAGTACTGTGGCTTTAAGAGCCTAGCTGCTCATTTATATCTGGTCCCAATTCCTGTAACAGTAAACAATGGTCAAGTTCTGCCTACAAGATAAACTTCCTTGACATATGCAGATGTCAAAGAAAAATGATGTTGCAAGGATTGTCTGTACACATACACCCTATATATGTGAATTCTGGTCTTCTAAATATTAACAGTTACCTAAAACAACACCGGATTCTACATTTAGTGGAAAACCTGCTAATGGCACTTATCCCTTTTTAGGTTGTACCACAGCGGTGTCATAACAAGCACTGATTGCTTTCTAATTAGGAGAGAAAGAGACTCAATTTTATTGTGTAATTGAATGGCAACTGAGGAATTGCATGCAGGCTTGGGCCAGGCCAGGAGCCCCCAAGGCTGCCTTGGTTTCTCCTCGGCCTTTCCTTGTTTCCATCACCATCACCCGAAGTATGTTCCTGACCCGTCTGCATTCCCATCCAGACAATTCTGATTGCCCAAATTCGTACTGAATTGGAATGAATGTCTTTCAGTCTTGTTTGAGGTGGAGTTCTGCAAACCTGAGTCTGATGGGAAACACAAATGTGCTACCTAGAACTTATTTCAATACTTGCACAGCTCACAAATTTAAAATCCCACCTGTCTGAAGGGCACACCACAGCAGAATTGCAGAGGTAACGCGATCCCACCCGTATGTAATGTTTCATGTACAATAACCATGAAAGCTAATACTTAACAAGCTGGCCTCGATCTGGAAAATCAAATTAAAGAAGCCATTCCTTCCTGGTCACATTCGCCAGTGTTTCCAGATCGGGGTTGATGGTTCAACTTCCCTTTTTCCCACCCGCGCTTGGAATCAGGCCCCTGGATTCGCACCGGCTGGTGGTCTGGTCTAACTCTGAGATGGGTGACCATCGTCCACCTTGCTGGGAATCTGGAAAAGGGGGCCTCCTGGCGGGGAGGACGGCGGTTCCCCGTTAAGGTTTGGGAGAAGACAGAGACCAGAGAGGAGGCGGATGGATGTTAACGCCCGAACCAAAATTGTCATATCCCACATCAATTCACTGAGGCAACTCTCTAAATCGAGCGAAATGGATCCATAACAGCAGCTTAGCGGAAGCCCCCCACGCATCAGGGCCCCAGCCCGCGCGGCTCCCCCGTGGCCGCGAGCAGGGGCGCGGGAGCCCGACCGGCCGCCAGGTGCCCGGCGCCCCGCGCCCGCGCTTACCCAGGGCCCAGCTGCAGCTCTCCTTGATGGCTTTGTACTTGCTCCCGGACGCTTCCTTCTGCAGCTTCCTCAGGATCTCTTCCATCTTGACCTTCGCAGGGGCTCGGACACCGACAGCGAGAGGAGCGCGCGCGAGGCCCGGCCGGAGACGCCGCCGCCGCCGCCCGCCGCTGTCGCTGTTGCCACTGCCTGGCCCGGGGCGCAAAGGCGGCCGCTGCGCT
>NC_048227.1:83949303-83977370 GCF_002007445.2 Ailuropoda melanoleuca | reverse complement strand
TTTTTTTTTTTTTTTTTTTTTTCGGCGCGCCCGAGCCCCGTTGTCCGGGGCTCACTGTTCAGTGAACAGCCCTTCTGCGCCACTCTTGGTGACGGGCTCGGGCGCTACCTGTGAATAGACTGACTCTGCCCCACCGTGTACCAACACGATCTCGTGGAGGGGCGGGGGTGAGGGTTAATAGCCCCGTTATACAATATACGTGGAAACCAGGCCCGGAGGGGCTAAGTTACTTCCCGCACCTCCCAGAGTTAGCCTCAAAACACATTCCTGAATCCAAACCCTTTTTTCCTTCCTCTTTTGCACTAAATTTTTAATCTTCGGGGTGGGGGGATGGGGGGCACAGGAGCCCACGCAGCTGTCTAACTTTGGTGGGGGTGGGAGAGAGTGGGCAGGAAGAGCTTCTCCAATGAAGAATCCCGGCTGAACTTGGGAAACCGACTGTGGGTGGCCAGACGCGGGAGGAAGGCAGCATTAGCCAAGGCCTCAGGTCCTGAGAGCGCGCGCTGTGCTTCTCAAATTTAACATCCTTCTCTGATGGAGGCCGCGGGATGGTTGTTGCAGGAAAGCGGGAGAGGAAAGCAGGAATCTCATTTGGCATCTCATTGTTTCCCTGTTGTGAAAACCGTGACTAGGATCTAAGAAGGGATTTTAAGAATATTCGTTTTTCTTTAGAAATGTCACTGTAGTGGTAGTGAAAAAAAATTGCAAAGGAGTAACTGGCAGCTGGGAGAACAGTAAGAAGATTCTACAGTAATCTAGAAATAAGTTAAGCCAATAGTAGGTGGCAAGGAATAGAGGAAAATATAGCCAGAGATATTTAAGGAGTGGAAGCAATAGGATTTACTGACTGGGGTGGTTAGCATCTGGGATGACTTCCAGGTTTTTCCTTTGGGAAAAGGGGGAGTATGGTGGCCCCATCTTCCAAGTTAAAGAAGAGAAGGAGAGGGTTTGGAATTTGGGGAGTATATGACTTCAGTTTTGAACATATTCAGGTGGAAAATAACAGTGAGATACCCACAGGGTGTTTCACTTATGGGCGGGAACCTTGTACACTACTTTGTGATAGAAATGAAGATTTGAAAGCCTTCAGGTATTGAGTTAATGATGCCTGGGGTTTGGCAAAGTTCGCAGGAAGCAGCGGATGGAATGGGCAGAGCAGGATGCCAGAAAGGAAGTTGGGGTCCCCTTCTTCTTAAGAGTATTTATTATTACTTTATGATTAAAAACAAATTTACTTATGCTACAAACCAGAAAAAATAGTAATTTCAGAGATATAAAGTTTAAAAAGCTTTGTAATAAAGCTTTTACAGAGTATTAAAAAAAACATGCACTTGCACACTCTTAAAAAAAGGGCAATGATTATAAAGTCAGCCCACAAAGAAATACAAATAACATAACCTATGAGAAATGTTCAAGCACCTACTTACCAAAAGAACACAAACATTTAAATAAAATGTGATCTTTAAAAAATCAATCAAATTGGCTAAAAGCTGGCCAACTGGATCCTCTCGTGTGGTGGGTGCTTGTGGAAGGGTAATTCTGGAGGCATTTTGGATGCATATACAGCATAGATATGGCTATGATTCAGCAATCCTACTTTTAGGAATTTATCCTAAGCAAGTGATTATGGAAGTGGATTAAGATTTTTCTACAAGGATTTCAATGTGTTGTTCAATCAGTTTTAAAAAATTGAAAACTATCTCCAGGTCCAATAGTAGAGAAATGGACAAAAAATGCATGATATATGTATCCATAAAGCAGCATATTATATAGCCTTTAAGAATAATGTGGGAGAGGAATATTGAATGACATGAAAAGTGGTTGCTATTACATAGCTAAATGAAGGAAGAAGGTTGTAAAATGCTACTATGTACATCCATGCACTAAATGATCCCAATTTTATTATTGAAATATTTGAGGTGGATGTACATACAAGTTTTTAAAAAATACACATGCACACACAGGAAAATAAACATTTTTCTTTTTATAATTGCAACATGTTATTTTTTTAAATGGTAGAAAAAAGAAATAAAAAATAGTGTACAGGCAATGGCTACTGAGAGGACAAGGATAAATACAGAAACGGATCAAATGGACATTAGAGTTTAACTAGGAAGCCTGCCCAAGACGAATAATGAAGGCAGAGCCTGGTTGCAGTAGATTAAGAGCAAGTAGAAATACATGTATAAACAACCCACCCCAACTGTTGTCTATGAAGGAAATTAAAAGTAAAAGAGTCAAAATTTAAAGTCACAAGTCACATTTTTTTAAACATCAACTCAGTAGAAAATACCCTTTGCATCACCACTCAGTGTACCTAGAAGCACATATATAGGTAGATTTAAAAACTAAAAACAAAAGATTTGAGTAATCTGCATGCCCCGCATGGGGCTGGAACTCACGACCCGATATCAAGAGTTGCATGCTCTACTGACTGAGCCAGCAGGGGCCCCTGAAACAAAATTTTTATTTATAAAACAATACTTCCTGTTACATAGAATAGAGTTACTATTAAATAGGATTTGATTCATTGTTGCAGGCATGCTTGCCTGTTCTTAAATTCACTCCACGCTGGGGACATGGGGATAATCCTACATGCACAACCCGGATGCTTTATGCTTTGATGTCTATTCCTTCCCGCTATTCTCAGTTATTTTGGTTAAAAATTCTGGTTCACGTAAACAAGTTGCTGTGTATGCTGTTAATAACACTATACTTAACAACTGAAATTACAAATTTCAGCAGATTCTTCTTTAATCTTAATCTAAACTGGTAATAAATTTATAATCATTCTTCAATGCATTTGAATAACAAAGCCTTAGCAAGCAGTTTTCTTCTTTGGGCATTAACACAAACATGGATTCGGGATTTTGAAAAACAAATGGATCTTTTACCCAAATGTTTTTTCTTGATATTTCAAATTTCTTTATTGGAAATGTTTAAAGTTTGAAACAGAGACTTACACTAATATCTTTACTTTTATTCCATTCAGAGTGTCTTTACTAATAATGTTCTCTGTGTGCTAAAATGTTGAGGACCTATAGTAACCATGGTGATTACTTAAAATGTATTTTGTGACTGTTACATATATTCAGCATCTTGAAATATAGTGTTACTTTTTTCCTAAGGTTCCAAATTCAGTTATTAAAAAATGTTAAAAAAAGAGTTATATGTTCCAATTTTNTGAGTTATATGCTCCAATTTTGTTGCTAAAATACCATCACCTAAAATGTTCGCCAAATGAGATTGCTTTTAAACAGAAAAACATGAATCCTATTCCTGAGTTCATATCACTTAATTAATATTTTCCTCATAACAACCAACAACTCCAGTATGATATAACATATGCAAATACTAGTTAATGGAAAGGCTAAGCTGCTTTAACAATGACCCAACGATACAGTGGTTTACAGAACATAGACTTTTATTTATCGTTTAAACTAAGTTCTGAGTCAGTGGTGTGGGTTAGTATAGCAGTTCCAGGAGATCATTCGAGGACCACGTATCTCACATCTTACTGCTCCACCATCCTGGAAGGAGTTGTTCTCCAAAGATGGGTCCTAGGCAGGTTGCATTCTAGCTGATAGGGAGAGGAACAGAGAGTACAAGAGCCCAGGCCTCAGGTGTAGAAGTCACGCGACTAATGAAGCATCAAACTTTACATCAGAATCANATCCCTTCTGCTATATTCCGTTGGTGAGGACCGTTGCACAGACACACTTGCATACAATATAGTTTACCTGGGCCCTCAGGGCCCCGCCACAGATCTCTTCCCTCGGCAGAGGGAGAAGGGTTTGGTCGATGACCACCAACATCAGTCACAGCTCCAATTTGAACAAAACGCATCAAAAAGTAACAGTTCTCTTGATGAAATTAAACAACTATTGCTACATATGTTTTCCAGAGATTGAACAGAGATTCAGTAGAATTCTTAGGATGCCAAATGTATGAACACGTGTGAGCAGTGATTTCAAGTAGCAATGGAGAAGGTAATTCCTAATAATATTTTAAATCGCTCTGCTAAGTTTCCTGGTCATATTTATTTCTGAACCATTTGCAATTCTATTACAATTTACCAGTTTAATTTATATTTTTCAAACAGTATTTTTCCAATTCTATCAAATTACTCAAACCAGTTATATGTTAGCTTAAATTTAAACAACATGATAACGCCTTCATAAAAATTGTCATATATATTTGACATAAATTGAATGTATAATAACTTGAAATATTAGTGCTCTCATTAGGTAGAATCATACAACCTATGTCTGCTCATACCTGGCTAGTAAATATTAATTCTATTCTGTATATTCTATGGAACTGCATAGGGACTGTATTATAACTTAGGAGTATAGTTTTAAATTTCTCAGCCGATTTATCGTCAAGAATCATATTCACCATGACCATGCATACCAAGAATNCTAGTAAATATTAATTCTATTCTGTATATTCTATGGAACTACATAGGAACTGTATTATAACTTAGCAGTATAGTTTTAAATTTCTCAGCCGATTTATCGTCAAGAATCATATTCACCATGACCATGCATACCAAGAATAATTTTTTTCAGCAACTATGTAATTTTCTCTTTTGCTATAAATATACATCTAAATATGATAGTAACACTTTCTCATTAACCAATGTAAAAGGTGAAATAGTGTTGACAAATTGTCTTTTTTTCCTTCTTTGAAAATATTTGAGGGCCTTATCAACAAGTTTAACTTGCTGTATTTCCAAGTTTTTTTTTTCCTTTTTATAAGATTTAAAAATTTTCATTTGCAATAATATCTTTGGATCTTGGCAAAGAATAACAAAGCTGGAGGCATCATACTCTGCGATTTCAAACTATATCACAAAGCTATAGTAATTAAAATGGGATGGTATTGGCATGAAAACAGATACATAGATCAGTGGAACAGAATGGAGAGCCCAGAAATAAATCCTTGCATATATAGTCAATTCATTTACAGCAAAGGAGGCAAGAATATACAATGAGGAAAGGACAGTTTCTTCAATAGAAGGTGCTGGAAAAACTGGACAGGCACAAGCAAAAGAATGAAACTGGACCACTAGTTTACACCATACACAAAAATAAACTCAAAATCAACTGAAGACCTGGATGTAAGACCAGAAATGATAAGACTCCTGGAAGAAAACATAGGCAGTAAGCTACTTGACACTGGTCTTGGAAATATTTTTTTGGACCTGACTCCCAAGGCAATGGCAACAAGAGCAAAAATAAACAAATGAGACTACATCAAACTAAAAGGCTTCTGCACAGCAAAAGAAACCATCAATAGAATAAAAAGGCCACTACTGAATAGGAGAATATGTATATATTTGCAAATCATATATTCAATTATGGGTTAATATTCAAAATATATAAAGAACTCATACAACTCAATAACAAAAACTAAACAATCCAATTAAAAATGGACAGAGGATCTGAATAGACATTTTTCTAAACACATACAGATGGCCAACAGACACATAAAAATATGCTTAATGGGGCGCCTGGGCGGCTCAGTCAGTTAAGCATCTGCCTTTGGCTCAGGTCATGATCCAAGGGTCCTGGGATCAAGCCCCATGTCGGGCTCTCTGCTCTGCAGGGGACCTGCTTCTCCCTCTCCCTCTCCTTCTGCCTGCTGTTCTCCCTGCTTGTGCTTTCTCTCTCTGTGTCAAATAAATAAATAAATAAATAAATCTTTTAAAAAATGCTTAACATTATTAATCATCAAGGAAATGCAAATCAAAACCATAATGAAATGTCACCTTATACCTGTTAGAATGGCTATTATAAAAAGAACAAGAAATAACAAGTGTTGGTGAAGATATGGAGGAAAGGAAAACCTAATGCATTATTGGTGGAAATGTAAATTGGTGCAGCCACTATGGAAGATAGTATGGAGTTTCCTCAAAAAATTAAAAATAGAACTACCCTATGATCCAATAATTCCACTTCTGGGTATTCAGCTGAAGAAAATGAAAACACTAATTGGAAAAGATATAGACATCCCCTGTTTGTTGCAGCATTATTTGCAATAGCCAAGATATGGAAGCAACCTAAATGTCCACCAGCTGATGAACAGATAAAGAAGATGTGGTATTTACATTTACACAATGGAATACTACTCAGCCATACAACAGAATGAAATCTTGCCATTTGTGACAACATGGAAAGACACAGAGAGTATTATGCTAAGTGAAATAAGTCAGACAGAAAAAGACAAGTACCATGTGATTACACTTACAAGTGGAATCTAAAAAACAAAACAAAGGAACAAACAAAACAAAACAGTACTCATATATACAGAAAACAGATTAGTGATTGACAGAGGGGAGGGGAGTTGAGAGGTGGGGAAAATAGGTGAAGGGGATCAAGAAGTACAAACTTCCAGTTACAAAATAAATGTCATGAGATGTAATGTACAACATGGTGACTATAGTTAATAATATTGTATTACCAATGTGAAAGATTCTAGGATGCTAAGAAAGTATATCTTAAATGTTCCCATCACAAGAGAAAACTATTTTGCAACTTTGTATGGTGATGATGGTAACTAGACTTATTGTGGTGATCATTTTGCAACGTGTGTAAACATCAAATTATGTTGCACCTGAAACTAATATGGTGTTGTCATTTATACTCAATAAAAAATAATTCTAAAAATACTGCTTCATATATTAGTATCTATTTTTATCAGCTAATATTTGGTTATTAATTTTTTAATACCTTCAACCATCTGTAAAAGTTAGATAAACTATTTAATGATCTCTTTAAAAAAATCACTGTAAATAATACATTTTTAGTGGTTTTGAGTGTTTGAAAAAATACTTAAACCTTTTTTGAAAGGTTTTGGGGGGTGGACTAAGCTAAAATTTAAAAAAAAAATGTACTGAATAGAAGAAACTTTTTCCCTAATGTTGTCACTATTCATAAGTCCAAATCTGGCAGCTCAACCAAAACATGCTTCTGTTTTTTTCACATCATCATTCTCATTTCTTCTAATAATAAAATAAACTATCTTAAGAAGAATTTCTGCAAGTTTGATTAAAATGTACTGTTATTTGCAAGTCAAAAAAATGCCTAATTATTATGCCTAATGCAAAAATTCACACTGAAAATTATTAACTCACAACCAAAAGTTAATAGGAACTCTTGCTGTCCCTGCCAACGGTGGATAAATTCTTCTAAACCTCATTTCATAATTAACTGCAAATTACATTGACACAAATTAAACTATAAAACATTAAGTCTCCTGATACAATTATGATCAAATCCAGAAAATCAAATGAAACACCAGTGAACAGAAGAGCGAATGGCCAGCTGGCTCCCAGCCAGTGCACATAGTCATTACATCCCCTCCATCAGCTGTCACTCAACTCAGTTGACCCCAGTACTTGCTGCAACCTGGACAGCATGACTTAGAGTATAAGTGTCACATCCAATGTTGAAGATTCCATACTACTTCATTTCTAAGAAGAACACATTCTGGTGGAACAGACTAATTGATTTCACAACCCATTAATGGGTAGACCTGAAATTTGGAAAACACTAGACCAGTGGGAGATTTAGAGTGTCTGTTGGTGGGAAGTATATTTATATAGTGAAAGCAAAGAGACTTAAAGGTAGAAGTTGAATAGGTACGGGACAGCCAGCCTAACAGGGGAAATAGGCATCATAAGAAGATGGGGAAGACAGCATTTAGTGTACAGATAGTCATCGGTCCAGTGAAGGTCTGAGGCCAATCTCTGAATAAGGAGGTGAAGATGGAAGGCTGGGTTTTGGTGTGTTTAGGGATTTGTGGGACTTACACCTGATAGCTTGTTTTCCTTGTGATACAGGAGGACATTTGGTGAATGTAGGAGATGTAAACAGAGGACCAAAAGTATGGAAATGGGAAAGAGAGATGACTGAGGATGCATAGGAAGCTTTCTTCAAGTGTCAAGGCCTTGGAAATAACCCTGTTTACAAATGTTTGTGGAGCAGTCCCAATTCAGCAACATTTCCAAGTCTGGTGGTATCTAGTGAATGTACTATTATTGCTTGAGATGCTGACCACCCACGTTGATAATGCTAAATCCAAATTTCCAGCTCAAATTTCTCTTTCGAGCTTATTTTGCCTGATATGCAAATCATTGATCTTTTCACTTATTCTTGTACCTAGTTCACAGTATACTGAGAAACTTGTTGGCAATATTATCTAACCCAAATATGCACCAGTATAATCTGAAAGTAAACTAAACATGATTTTGGATTAAATTCAGTTTTGTATTAAATTCTGCCTAAGAAATAGTAGTTAATTTGAAGATGGTTTATAAAATTATTTGTGATCTTGAACATTTAAAAAAGCAAATGATTATTTCTAATCATTTTAAGTAATTTCTAATACATTTTAAGTAATTTGTATAATATATAGCATACCTTTATTTAGGGAAAAATTTTAAATACCCCCTAAACAGATAACAATAACAATTATTAATATTGAGAAATGGTTCTTTTATTTGCAAAGAAGTTTCTATTTTAGTAAAAATTAATATATCTCTGTACTTAAATATGATACAATTGAACTTTTGCTTCAGGGTATGATTCAGCATCTTGTATCAGAACAAACTCATTGTTGAAAGAAATTATAAAACTGAATTTAAAAAATTAAGATTGGTTGTTTGAAGGTGTCAGAAACAACCAGGGCAGTCAGCATTTAAGGGCCAAGATCCTGGAGAGAAGGGGAATGCATAGAAGTGGGCCAGATGTTCTCTTTTTTCCCTCAGAGCACTCGCCGGTACATCACAGTGCATGGAAGTCAAGTCAAAAATGGTGGCCTAGAGATGTCAGAGTTCCCAAAGTCTGGGAAAACAAAACTTGGAGTTCTGAGTTATTAAGACAATTAGAACTTGAGGAACCAAGGTGCCAGAGAAAAGGGAAACACAGAGTTAAGGCTACATGAAGTTATTGATAACATTATAAACAATAAAGTGAACGACTCAAAGGCTTGACACCAGCTCATTAATAAAATTTTAATGAATAGCTTTTCTCATAGTTGTGATATGTCTACGTGTGTGGGTGAGTATATATATATGCACATGTTCATATACTTTTGTAAATGAGGCAATATTATATATGTTTTATACATTCTGCTTCTTTTCACTCAGTGGTATGTAACAGACAAGTTTTCCTTTTAAATGGCTGCTTATTTTTCTGTTGTATGGACTCCAGCAAATCTTAATCCATATTTTTGGTTCCACCTTTTAGTTATAAAGAAGTCTTCAGTCAATATATCTGTGATTATTATATTACTTTCCTATTGGAATATCTTCCTAGAGTAAAACTCTAGAAGTAGAAATACCGAGGCAAAAGGCACACACAATTAAAGTGTTTGACAACATACTGGCGAACGAGATTCAAGGAACACGGATGTTTGCTTCCACCAACAGTGCACAGGAGAAACTGTATTTCTACTCTTCAGTATCACAACATATTGAAAATCTTTTCCCCTTTTGCCAACTGAAGTGGCAAAAAAGTTGTATCTAATTTTGGTTTTAGTTTATAACTAAACCTAAAAGATAAAGTTGAACATGTTATTTTTTTTGTTTCATCTCTGCCTGTTCATGTCTTTTGCCCATTTAAAAAGTTAGGATATTACCTCTTTTCATTAATTTGTAAGAGATGATTTTATATCAGGGATAGTAATTTTGTCACATAGAATGCAAATGTATTTCTTATATTTATAATTTGTTTTTTCATTTTGTTTATGATTCACTACATAAACATTTTAAATTGTTATGCTGTGTGTGTGTGAGAGAGAGAGAGAGAGAATTTGGTAGCAGAATCCTCTATATCAAGTCTCTTTCTCATTGTCACCAGCAGTAATCTTCTAGAATACCGTGAAGGAACATGTACTCCTTCACAGATGGGAAACCAAAGGAGATTGTGTTGTATTCATCAGTAACCTAGGCAGAAGAAACCATGGGGTCTACTATAGGCAATGTGGTGATGACAGAAATAGATAAATCCTTGGGAGAAGAGAAAGGGAATTACTGACGATGTGACTTTGTAAAGTCTCCTCTAAGGTTTTATACTAATAGGAAATTCCAGTTCTTTAGAATGCTCCATACTTTACCCTCATCCATCCCAAGTCTTAGCTTCTTAAACAGACTGCCATAGGCCACAGCAGCTTCCGTTAATGACTTAGAGGGGGGAGAACCCCTAATTCGGATATTGTGTGTGCAGCGAAGGGAGGTGTGCTCTCAGAGTTTCGATTTGAAATAAAGAATACATTCCCCTACAGCCACATTCTTATCCACGCTGATTAAATTGATGGTGGAAACATTGTGATAAAGACAAGCATCCAGACACTTACAGGTTACCTCACACTGCATGGCATCTGAATATTCTTCCAATTTGGGAACAGTTCCTCAGAAATTTAGAGAAAGAGCCCTGTCACCCTATGGATGCTAATGTATGGCATCTATTTTTTCCTCATCAATGCGTCCATTTGAGATTCTGGTTCTGAAGCAAGCATCAAAAAGAAGGAAAAGACATAGGCCCATGACAAGAGTGTTCCTGTAACCACTTCTGTTCAACAATGGACTGACAAAAGATTATAGGCAATACAATGAAACAAGAAAGAAAGTACATAAGTGAAGAAAGGAATAAATAAAACAGTCATTATTTATGGATGATATAATTATCTACATGGAAAATTCAGAAGAATGTACAGAGAAATTGTCAGAATTAATAAGTTTAGCAAGATTTCTACATGTAGTATCAATATAAAAAGACAATTGCACTTCTACTCATCAGAAAATACAAACAGTTTTAGTAGCTTAAAATAATACAAAGCATCTAGGAACAGGAATAAATATCAGAAAATATGCACCGGTCCTTTGTACAGAATATTATAAATCTCTATTGAAGCATTTTAAGAAGATTCAAGTAAATGGAGAGACACATCTTGCTTCTATAAAGACAAAATATTGACAACAAGAATCCTAATGAAATTCCCAATAGGTATTCTCATGGAGCACAAAAGGCTTAATTTAAAATTCATTTGGCTCCTTTGTGTAAATTAATTGACCATATACGCATGGGTTTATTTCTGGGCTCTCTATTATGTTCCATTGAACCATGTGTCTGTTTTTATGCCACTATCACACTGTTTTAACTACCTTAGTTTTGTTATATAGCCAATGTAGGATAGTCAAGAATATACAATGGGGAAGGACAGTCTCTTCAATAAATGATGCTGGGAAAACTTGACAGCCACATGCAAAAGAATGAAACTCGACCACTATATTACACCACACACAAAAATTAACTCAAAATGCATTAAAGACTTGAATGTAAGGTCAGAAACCATAAACTCAAGAAGAAAACATAGGTGGTAAGCTCCCTGACACAAGTCTCAACAATAGTTTTTTGAGTCTGACACTGAAAGCACAGCAACAAAAGCAAAAATAAACAAATGGGACCACATCAAATTAAAAAGCTTCTGCACAGCAAAGAAAGCCACCAACAAAATGAAAAGGCAACCTACTAAATGGAAGAAAATATTTGCAAATAATATATTTGATAAGGGGTTAATAACCAAAATGTATAAATAACTCATACATCTCAACAGCAAAAACAAGGAGTCTGATTTAAAAATGGGCAGAAGATGGGGCACCTGGATGGCTCAGTCAGTTGAGCGTCTGACTTTTGATCTCAGCTCAGGTCTTGATCACAGGGTCATGAGTTCAAGCTCCATATTGGGCTCTATGCTGGGCATGGAACATACTTAAAAAAAATGGGCAGAAGATCCAAATAGACATTTTTCCAAAGAAGACATACAGATGGCTGACAGATACATAAAAAGATGGTGAACATCATTAGTCATCAGGCAAATGCAAGTCAAAACCACAATGAGAAATCAACTCATACCTGTTTGAAGGGCTATTATAAAAACGACAAACAACAAATGTTGACGAGGATGTGGAGAAAAGGGAACCCTTGTACACCACTGGTGGGAATGGAAATTGGTGCAGCCACTACAGAAAACAGTTTGAATGGAGTTTCTGTGAAAAATTGAAAGAAAACTACCATATGATTCAGCAATTCCATTTTTGGGCATTTATCCAAAGAAAATGAAAACACTAACTCAAAAAGAGATAATATGCACCTCCATGTTCATTGCAACTTTATCTACAATAGCCAAGATATAGAAACAACCCAAGTGCCCATTAATGGCAAATAAATAAACAATTGTGATATATACATGCAATGGAATATTATTCAGCCATAAAAAAGAATGAAATCTTGCTACTTGCAACAACATGGATGGATCATGAATGCATTTCGTTAAATGAAATAAATCAGAGAAAGATGAATACCATATGATCTCTCTTACATGAGAATCTCAAACAAACAAACCCACGATATGGGGAATAGATTGTGATTGCCAGAGACAGGTGGTTTGAGGTGGGAGAAATGGGTAAAAAACTTAAAAAATTAAAAAAAATTTAAAGTAAAGACAATTTGTGAGATTGTATGATCAAAGTAAAGGAAAATATTTTCTCAAATTTAATTAGCTATGCATGTTGCTGTGAAAACCAAAGGCCTTAACAGTCCCAATACTTTTGATGATTCTCACACATACAACTAGCAATTCTCAGACACTCAGGTGGTGTCTGAAATTCAACTCAATTCTGACACTATCTACCTGGAGACAGCATCAGATTCCACAGGTCAGGTGTTCAGTCTTGCAAGACTGCCCTCCCTGGCTCACCCCACTTCAGACACCAGTCCCAAGCTCAGGTCGTTATCTGTGTTTCTGTCCAGCTACAGAAAATAGGAGGTTCCAATGACTGTCTCCAACTCAGAATGTCAATCACAAGTCTAGGTTGTTACCTGTACTTCTGACTGACTGGTTATAAATCAGAGGTTCCAAAGAACTCCTCCTCATGTTCAATTAATTTGCTACAGCAGCTCACAGAACTCAGAGAAACATCTTACTCACCAGATCACCAGCTTATTGTAAAAGGCTATATAACTCTGGAATCTCCAGATGGAGCGCTGCATAGGACAAGGTCGGTGGGAAGGGGTGCTAGCTTCCATGCTCTCTCCAGGCAAGCCAGTTTTCCTAAATCTCCATGAGTTCACCAACCCAGAAGTTCTCTGAACCCTGTCCTTTTGGGTTTTTATCAAGGCTTCATTATATAGGCACAGTGGATTAAATCCTTGCCCATTGGCAATTGATTCCAGTTCTAGCCCCTAACCCCTCACCGCACCCTCTCCCCAGATGACCAGAAGGGAGGGGGAGGATTTCCTGACTCCTCTGCTTAGGTCAGGGTGGGAGGACTGCAAATTCCCATCCTCCAGTCACATGGTTGGGTCTCCTGGCAACCAGCCCTCGTCCTTAGATGGGGTCCAGAAGTCATGCATTAATGAATTAATGTAACAAAAGACACCTTTAGGGGTCGCACCACTTAGGAAATTCTAAGAGTTTTAAGAGCTCTGTGTCAGAAATGGGAGGAGAAATATATATATATATATATATATATATATATATATATATCTTTTTATAAATTACAATCTCACAACATGTCACAGAGGAACATGTAAGTGTGATTTCACTTACATCAGGTAAAAAAAAAAGGTAGCATTAACAAGCCATATAGAGCTCGGGGACACAAATATGTAATAAAGCTATATTAAAAAATCCAGGATTTCAGATACCTCCAAGATAAAGAAAGTTTTTAGAAAAGCATTCAAGGAACTTCAAAATCATGAGTTAGCAGTAGCTACAAAATTGTTCACTTTATTATTCTTTAAACTGCACAAAAATATTACATCCCCTCTTTTTTTTTTTTTTTTTTTTTTTTGNTTTGGGTATGATTTCCCCCTACAACTTAACAGAGTGAAGGGGCAAGGGACAGTTTGGAATTCACTCCCATACTGATATGCAATAATTCCCACAGCATCTGGTGGCAACAGCCAGAGCAAGCCCACATGGTGTGGGGAGGCAGGTTAACCCACCCCTACCTGGAGACTTGACCTGGGAACCTCTTCACTTGGTCTCCTTTGGATTTGGCCTGTTTTCTAAGCCTAAGTTCTTCTGCCTTTCCATTAAAATTCTGTGAACTACCAGATATCCTTCCAGAAAATGGTCTTTGTCCTTAACCAGAGAAACCCCTTTAACAGAGTTGGTTGCTGCTGTTTAAAAATCAGTAAAGAAATATGGCCATTGCCATGATGGGAAGTAGACAGTGCTTACCTGAACACCTACGAGGGGCACTTCACCAAGATGGGGGAGGGAGCCTTCAAACATGTAGTGCCATCTAAACTCTGACCTGAAGGTCGGGTAGAAGGGAACCAGGTGACCAGAGGGGAAGAGGAGGATTCCAGGCTCCTCATGTTAAGCCTCTTCCAATGCCTCCCTTGCCATGCGGTTTGTTTGACTGCCATCCCTGCCCTGCCTCTCCCCGCCCCACCTCCTGATAGGTCTCTTTTTTTTAAATACCTTAGATAAGCCCTCCACTTTATGGTATCTCCCAGTTGCATTTGATATCATGACCCCTCTTTTCTTGAAACACACTCTTTCATTGGATTCTGTGAAACCACATTTCCCTTGTTTTCTTGCACACTTTCTAACTGTATTTTCTAACTGTACTTCTAATCATCTTCTTTACTGACTCTCATGAGAGCAACCTCACACCTCAATCTTAGCTTTCTTTTTCTCATGGTTTTCTTTGCTTCTCTCTTTCTTTCTCACTCCCTCTTTCCTGCCCCTTCTCTTTTCTATTGCCCCCTCCCACCCCCCATAGGCTATCATATCTCTTCTCTTTTTTCAAAAAAAAATTTTATGTATTTATTTGAGAGAGAGCGAGATAGAGGGAGAGAGAGAGAGAGAGAGAGAGAGAGAGAAGCAGCAGAGGGAGAGGGACAAGCGGACTCCGCGCTGGCAGGGAGCCTGACTCAGGGCTCAATCCCAGGACCCTGAGATCAGGACATGAGCTGAAATCGAGAGTTGGTTGCTTAATCGACTGAGCCACCCAGGTGCCCCTCTTCTCAGAACTTTTAAAGCTATCACTGTGCTGATCACTTTCCAGATCAGGTATCTCTTCTTGGTGCAAGAAATTTAAGAGTCAAAGAGGAGATAACCATGTCTGTTTTGCTCACTGTTACATGCCCAATGCCTAACATGGTGCCTGGCCCATGATGGTTGTTCAATTCAAATATATATGAATGTTTGAGTGAATCATTATACTTACATTATTCCAGGTGTCTGGAAACATCTATCTTTATGTTTCTATTAGATGTTCTGGCTTATATTGAAACTTTAACTGTCCATTTACTATGCAAACAAACTATATCAAATCTTTCTGGAGGTAGGTATACTTTTATTTATTTATTTATTTGAATGGCTGAACAATGTTTTCTCTTTTTTTTTCTTTTTTTAAATTTAAATTCAGTTAGCCAACATATAGTACATCATTACTGTTTGATGTAGTGCTCAATAATTCATCAGTTTCATATAATACCCAGTGCCCATCACATCATGTGCCCTCCTTAATGCCCATCATTCAATTACCCCATCACCCCACCCACCTCCACTCCAGCAACCGTCAGTTTGTTTCCTATAGTGAAGAGTCTCTCATGGTTTTTCTCCCTCTCTGATAACTTCCCATTCAGTTTTTTCTCCGTTCCCCTATGATCCACTGCACTATTTCTTATATTCCACATATGAGTGAAACCATATGATAATTCTTTCTCTGATTAACTTATTTTACTTAGCATAAGTCCCTCCAGTTCCATCCACATCAATGTAAATGATAATATTTCATCCTTTCTGATGGCTGAGTAATATTCCATTGTATATATGAACCATATCTTTATCCATTCATGGTCGAAGGACATCTTTTAGATAAAGGATTGCATTTGGTTAGCAAACTCTGAGAGACTCACTGAGTCAATAATTTAGTGGTTGGAAGAAAAGCAATTTTCTCTTGGGACTAAGGAGTGAATGCAAGAAGAAAACAACATGAACTTCCAGGGAAGATGGCAGAGTAGGGGGACTAAGCTCGTCTTGTCCCACAGATACAGCTCCAGAACACTCACATCAGTGCAAATAACCCAGAAAAATGAAGACTGGCAGAGACTGGCAGAACAAACTGCACAACTAAATGTGGAGAAGAGGCCACACTGAAGAGGGTAAGGAAGGGCAGAGATGTGTAGGGAGCTAAACCCCATGGGTCTGGTCACTGGAGGGAGGGAGCCGTGGGTGCAGAGAGTGGTGAGAATCAGACTATCACACCAGGAGGCTGCCCAGGGAATACAAATCCCCATAGCATTTGACTTTGAAATCACTGGGGCCAAATTTCATGAGTTCTTATAAACAGTGGGACTTAAAGTCTGTAACTTTAAAAATCAATAGGCTTGGCTCTGGGAGAGCCCAGAGAGTGATAAAAAGCTGAGTCCCTGCCCTTAAAGAGACAGTGCAACAAACAGCCCTCAGAGATACAGTTTAGAAGCAGCAGTTTCAAAACTCCTGGAGCATATGGGAGGGAGAGTTAGTTACTAATCTCAGAGTTCAGTGAGGGACCTCTCTGGGAACAAAGGAGCTGGCAGGCATCATTTCCCTCCTGCTTCCCGCAGCATAATCTTACAGCCTCCTGCAGGAATCAGCCCTGCACAGCACTCACTACCTAACTTGCTTGCACTGCACCCTGCCCTCTCCAGCTGGACCTGCTTCAGTATTCATGCTTCGGGTCCCCTCCCCAGGAAGACTGGTGCAAACCTTGCCAACACTGCATCTCCTAACCTCCTGCAGAGGACACGAGCACCTTGTTAAAACTGCATCCTCTAATGGAGCTCCTGGGTGACTGTCAGTTAAATGGCAACTCTTGATTTCAGCTCAGGTCATGATCTCAGCGTCCTGGGATTGCCCCCCCACAGTTGGGCTCCATGATCAGCAGGGAGTCTGCTTGAGGATTTTCTCTCTCCCTTTCCCTCTGCCCCTGCTCTCTCTCTCTCAAATAAATAAATAAACAGATATTATTTTTAAAAAACTTCACCCTCCACCCATATGTGTGCACTTGGCAGAGTGGCTCCAGCTGCCCCAGCCTCCACAGTGGCTGTGAGTCCCCTGTGGAAGAGGACTATGACACCTTGTGAATAGTGTGTGCCCTACCCACTACTTTCAAGAGCAAGAGACATAGCTAACTTACCTAAAATACAGAAATAGACAGAGAGTTAGGCAAAATGAAGAGACAGAGGAATATGTCCCAAATGAAGGAAAAGGACAAAATCACAGCAAGAGACCCAAGCAAAATGGATGTAAGTAATTTGCCTGATAGAAAATTTAAAGTAATGATTATAAAGATACTTGCTGAACTTGAGAAAAGAGTGGAGGACCTCAGTAACACCCTTAACTCAGAGATGAAAAAAGAACCAATCAGAGATGAAGTACACAATAATTGAAATTAAAAATACACTTGATGGAATAAATAACAGGCTAGAAAAGACAGAGGAATGAATTAGTAACCAGGAAGACAGAGTAATGGAAAGTAATGAAGGTGAGCAAATGAGAGAAAAAATTATGCAAAATGAGAATAGACTTAGGGAACTCAGTGACTCCATCAAGTAACATTTGCATTAGAGGGATCCCAGAAAAAGCAGAGAGAGAAAAGAGGAAAGAAAATATATTTGAAGAAATAATAGCTGAGAACTTCCCTAATCTGGGGAAAGGAAACAGATATCCAGATTCAAGAGGCACAGTGATTCCCCAACAAAATCAACACAAAGATGTCCACACCAAGATACATTGTAATTAAAATGGCAAAAAGTCATGATAAAGAAAAAAAAAAATTAGAAGCAGCAAGAGAAAAGAAGACAGTTATATACAAGGAAAATCCTAAAAGCTATCAGCAGATTTTTTCAACAGAAACTTTGCAGGCCGGAAAGGAGTGCCACGATATATTCAACGTGCTAAAAGGGAAAAATCTGCAGCCAAGAATACTCAAACCAGCAAGGCTATCATTCAAAATAGGAGGAAAGATAAAGAGTTTATCAGACAAACAAAAACTAAAGGAGTTCCTGACCCTTAAACCAGCCCTACAAGAAATATTAAAGGGGACTCTTTGAGCAGAAAGGAAAGACCATAAGTGAGAGTATGAAAAGTAGTAAACACAAAAGTGGTAAAAAATAAGGTTATTTGAAAAACCAGTCAAGTGATTCACAAAATAAAAGGTTGCAAAATATGACACCATACACCTAAAACATGGAAGGGAGAAGAGTAAAGAATGAGCTCAAACTTAAGCGACTGTCGCTTCATATAGACTGCTATATGCAGAAGGTGTTGTATACAAACCTAAGGTAGGCACAAATTAAAATCCAGTAGTAGATATGCAAAGAATGAAGAAAAAGGAATCCAAGTATATCACTAAATAAAGTGAACAAACCAAGAAAGAGAACAAGAAAAAAAAGGATCAGAGAAAAACTAAAAAAAACCCACAAAATAAGTAACAAATTGGCAATAAATACATAGCCATCAATAATTACTTTGAATGTAGATGGACTAAATGCTCCAATCAAAAGACATAGGGTTACAGAGTGAATAAAAAATAAGACCCACCTATATGCTACCTACAAGAGACTCATTTTAGGCCAAAATCACCTACAACTTGAAAGTGAAGGGAAGGAGAAACATTTATCAAGCAAATGGTCGTTAAAAGAAAGCTGGTAGCAATACTTGTATCAGACAAAACAGACTTTAAAGCAAAAACTATAACAAGAGACAAAGAAGGACACTATATAATAAAAAAGGGGACAATACAACAAGAAGATATAACAATTGTAAATATTTATGTACCCAATATGGGCACACCCAAATACAAAAAAACGGTTAATAACAAACATACAGGAAATAATTGATAGTAGTACAATAATAATATGGGACTTTAACACCACACTTACATCAGTGGAAAGATCATCCAAACAGAAAATGAATAAGGCAACAGTGACTTCCAATGACACACTGGATCAAATGGATTTAACTGGACAACAACATGCAAAAGAATGAAACTGGACCACTTCCTTACACCATACACATAAATAAACTCTAAATGAACTAAAGACATAAATGCAAGACCTGAGACAATGAAAATTCTAGAAGAGAGCACAGGCAGTAATTTCTCTGACATCAGCTGTAGCAACATTTTTCTAAATAAGTCTCCTGAAGCAAGGGAAATAAAAGCAAAAATAAACTATTGGGACTACAACAAAATAAAAAATTCTGCATAGCGAAGGAAGCAAACAATAAAACTAAAAGGCAATATATTGAATGGGAGAAGATTATTTGCAAATGACATATATGATAAAGGGTTAGTATCCAATATACATAAAGAACTGATACAATTCAACACCTAAAAAACAAATAATCCAATTTAAAATGGGCAGAAGACATACAGATGGCCAACAGACACATGAAAAGATGCTCAACATCACTGAATGTCGGGGAAATGCAAATCAAAACAACAATGAGATGTCACCTCACACCAGTCAGAATGACTAAAATAAAAAACAAAAGAAACAACAAGTGTTGGTGAGGATGTGGACAAAAAGGAAAGCTTGTGCACTGCTGGTGGGAATGCAAACTGGTGTAGCCACTGTGCATACAGAATGGAGGTTCCTCAAAACTTAAAGATAGAACTACCATAGCACCCAGTAATTCCACTGCTGCTGGGTATTTATCCAAAGAAAATGAAAACACTAATTCAAAGGGATACACGAACCTCTATGTTTACTGCAGCATTATTTACAATAGTCAAATTACAGATGCAGCCCAAGTGTCCATTGATAGATGAATGAATAAAGTGTGGTACATATATACAAAGGAATATTATTCACCCATAAAAAAGAATGAAATCTTGCCATTTGCAACAACATGGATGAAGCTAGACAGTATAATGCTAGGTGAAATAGATCCGTCAGAGAAAGACAAATGCCATATAATTTCACTCATATGTGGAATTTAAGACACAAAAGAAATGAGCAAAGAAAAAAAGAAAGAGTAACAAACCAAGAAATAGACATCTACTCCTAATTATAGAGAACAAACTGATGGTTAGCAGAGGGGAGGGAGGTGGGAGGGCTGTGGTGAATAGGTGATGGGGATTAGAGTGCACTTACAGTGATGAGCACAGAGTAACGTAGAGAAATGTTGAATCACTATATTGTACAGCTGACACTAATTCTACACTGCATGTTAACTACACTGTAATTAAAATTAAAAACTTAATAATAATTAAAAAAAAAACAAAATGGACTTCACTTCTCTAATCTCCAAGGGTTCAAACCTGGAGGGGGGCCTTCAGGGAGGCTGGGAAAGAAAGCTAGAATCACCCAGGCATACCTGACCTGTAGGAACCTGGGCAGCAATGTGCTACTCCTGATGACACCCCCCTCTACTGGGTGCGGTTTAGGCTCTGGGGGTCCCTGACCCAAGGTGAAAAATGGTGTGCACTCTGCTGGCTGAGCTGACTGGCTGGGGCGTAGGACAGGTTCTGAAAATGAAGAGTCCGAAACCTGGTGCTGCCTTTTTTTTTTTTAAGATTTTATTTATTTATTTATGTATTTTAAGAGAGAGAGAGTGCTAGCAGGGGGAGGGGCAAAAAGGGAGGGAGAGAGAATTTCAAGCAGACTCCACACTGAGTGCAGAGCCTGAGGCAGGGCTCGATCCCATGACCCTGAGAACAGGATCCTGAGATCACGACTTGAACTGAAATCAAGAGTCGGAAGGTCAAGCAACAGCCACTGAGGCAGCCCCTGCGCCTGCTTTTTAAAGAAGACACTTTTGGTCCAGGAGTAGGAGGAAATGAAAGTTGTGTGTTAGGCACGGAAACTATGCAGGGATGTCCTCTAGGGCAATCCTCTCCTGCCTCTGTCACACTTAAAAATTTATGCTGCAGAAATGCTCTATTTTCACAAACCTTGAAGAGATTTTTTAAAGAAATTCAGAGGTAAGGAAGGCTGAATATTTCTCCTCTGTGGCTTAGTTATTTTTTTGATTTAAGGGAAACATTATGGATATTGTTTTATAAGCACTGGTCATGTCCCTCAGAAGCTTATGGTTTTACTACACAAAGAAATGTAGACGGGAATGAACAAGCAATGTGTTTGAAGGGGAAAGAAATTCTGCTTGCCTTTATCGCTGGGAGGTCCCTTGAGTTAGCTGCAGGCATGCCCAGAAAGGAACACTTTCCTTTTTATCTTTACAATTGGACTGGGCTTTAATATTAAAGATAAAATGTACATTTGATTTAATACTTTATCAAATAAAAATAAAAATCAAATTATTATAACTAATAATCTTCCTCTACAGGTAACCCCAACTTATGAATAGCTTATAAACCCCAAAATATTTTGTTAAGTCTGTGCTTGGAAATGTTACAAATATGGCAATATTCTCAAACTCACAAAATCTTATTTAATCCATCATGAGGATGAAATATTCCTTTTTTTAAAAAAAGGTTTTATTTATTTATTTGAGAAAGAGAGCATGAGCAAGTGAGCACAAGCAGGGGGATCAGCAGAGGGAGAGGGAGAAGCAGACTCCCAACTGAGCAGGGAGCCTGATGTGGGGCTCGATCCCAGGACCTTGGGACCATGAGAACCAAAGGCAGCTGCCCAACCGACTGTGCTACCCAGACGCCCCAAGGATGAAATATTCCTAAGTGTAGCTTTTAGTATTCCCAGAAAGAGACACCTGACTACCACATCATACCCTGAATCCTACTCCCTATGACTCTTGAGTCCTGAGACCCCTAGAGCCCTGATGATTTTGTCTATAGGGAAGAATGGGTGGAAGTGCCACGGGCTGGAGAGGTCACAAATAGGCGTTCCTGGTGGTCTCCCCAGCAATGGAGGGGAAGGACTTCTGAATGAGACTGTCAATGATGGGAGAAAATTCCTGGAGAAGAGGATATCGGTGACAGGAGAGGACTTGTGGGCACGTGGTAGTAGTCATTCATTTGTAAGTATTATTAAAAGTCAGATGTTTGTACATACAGTAGTTTTTAAACATTTCATTCTTTCTAAAACATCTGTCACCATACAAAGTTACTTCAATATTATTCACTGTAGTCTGTGAGCTGTACTTTCCATTTCTGTGACTTACTGACTTCATACCTGGACATTTGTACCTCTTAATCTCCTTTACTTATTTCACCCATCCCCCCACCCCCTCTACTGAGGGATGTATATCACTTCTCTGGAATATCAGCATTTGACAGGTGGTGTAGAGCGGATCATTTGACTCTGAGAACTTTGGTAAGTGTCTGATCTGGAAGAATGGGAGAGTTCTAACTTGTTTATTGGAAAGTTCTCCCTCTATATTAAATACCATTGAGAAAATGACAAACGATATTTCCCATGAAAATTCAGCTTCTTCACTTTCTTGTATACAAAGTTATCCACACCTTCATGGACATGGGTTCTTTTATTTTCCTACCTATGCAGGGAAGATTTTAAAAATATGAATTCCTGGGATAAAGATTCTGATTGACCAGTAACTACAATGAATTGTGATGCCTATGGCTTCATTACCAAATTTTGAATTTTGGGCAAGAATTTGTAACACTTAGACTTCATAAAAATGTTTCCTTCTATAGAAAATAATGAGGATAAAAACAAAATTATCAACAAATGGACAACAAATTGAGAAAAACATTTACAAGATATACAACAAAGGCTTAAAATCTCTAATAATGGGGTGTTATATAGATAAGAAAAAGAGTAACACCAGAGAAAAGTAATTGAATGAGAAAGGAGAAAAAGGAGGTCACATAAGAAGAAATACAAATGACTAACAAACCTTTGAAAAGGTGTTTAAGCTGCACGGTCAGAACTGAACACATACAATGGTAAGAACTGGGGCATGTGGGTGGCTCATTGCGTTAAGCATCAGACTCTTGGTTTCAGCTCAGGTCATGATCTCAGGGCCGTGAGATCAAACCCTGTGTCCCTCTCCCTCTGCCCCCCCCCCGCTTGTGCTCTCTCTCTCTAAAATAAATCAATCTTTAAAAAAAATAGCTTTATTGAGATTCAACTCATATACCATACAATTTACCCATTTAACCTGTAAAATTTACTGATTTTTTCATATGTTCACAAAGTTATACAGTCATTACTACAAACTCCCAGGAGGGAGAAATATGGGTGGAAACTGTCCAGTATCTGTCTACTTATTTCCCCATCCCACCGCAAGAGGGTGACCTAAGTGGTTGGTACACTTAAAAAGGGACTGAGCATTTCGGCTCAGCCTCTTCTGGGCTTCTTTTCCTTTTGGAACCAGCCCTTCTGCAGGACACATACATTCTCTGTCCCTCCATCTAGTAAGGCCTGAGGTGGCCCAGTGGCCGGTGTTGATAAGTATACAAGGTAGCAGTCTATGGGCCGCGTGAGCGACCTTCTACTGGCTTAGGTCCTAAGAGTAATCAAAACCTGACTTTGCCCTCCATCTGTCTGGTTCCTGCACTGATCACTCAATTGTTTACAAATACAGAAAAGGATGAAGGTTGGGTTGTTTCTTAATCTCCCCCAATTCCTAGTGAGAATGAATGAGAAGTCAGAACGAAAGCTTAGCTGGGGTGTGGGGGCAGGGAGGTACACTTTGAAAATGACTAGCTTCGCTGAATATATTTATTTTACAGAAAAGATCTGTAAGGCACTAATATATTAGAGAAGTTTTAGTTTATGTGGTGAGTTATAAGAGACTTTGAGAACCCAGAAATCTTGACTTTTTGAACCAGTGCTCTTACCCTGTCATTTCTCAAATATTTGATACCACTGTACATGGGACCCAGGGTTTATAAAATTCACCCGTGTGCACTTGTCCTTCCTTCAAAAAATATTTTCAGAGGAAAGTTATTGCCACGTATAAGAAAACAGAAATGTCCTTATGACATTATATGTCTATTTCTTAGGTATATTTGAAACTCTTACCTTCTACTTAAACTATCTTAAATTCCATCCTGAAAAAACCATGACTTGGTTCATATATATTTTAAAAATGATTACGATTTCCTCAAACTTGATCTATTTTTTCTGTCAGACGCATAAAATATGTCAGAACGAGCTATTATGTTGTCCTTGCAAGAAGTTAAANGATTTCCTCAAACTTGATCTATTTTTTCTGTCAGACGCATAAAATATGTCAGAACGAGCTATTATGTTGTCCTTGCAAGAAGTTAAATCGGCTGTGATTTAGTGAACATTCTCATTCCTTTTTTTTTTTTTAAAGATTTTATTTATTTATTCGACAGAGATAGAGACAGCCAGCGAGAGGGAACACAAGCAGGGGGAGTGGGAGAGGAAGAAGCAGGCTCATAGCGGAGGAGCCTGATGTGGGGCTCGATCCCAGAACGCTGGGATCCCGCCCTGAGCCGAAGGCAGACGCTTAAGGACTGCGCCACCCAGGTGCCCCGAACATTCTCATTCCTTACATTAAAGGAAGTATCTTTTGAAATCTTGGATAAAATATAGAAAAACTGTTTGAAAGGTTGAAGAAAGTATGCACTACTTCTTTCAGTAAGCTTTGCGAAGCGCCACATTCCGCAAAGACGCCGCTGTTGCGATCACTCACATGCCACTATCGCAGATGCCCACAGCTACTGCTCTGGCCACTTGGGAGCCAGGCGGGAGTGGAGGTCCCTGCTTTTGCAGTTGCTGAGCGAGGCCACCGCACCCGGAACAAAGGGGCTCTAACCGGCGCTGGCCGGCTCCTGGCTCCGGAGTCAGACAGTCCCCAGCGCTTTTCTCAGGCGCATGCGCACAGGCCTACTGCGTGTCCAGCAGTACTCCTGCCTTTCCTCAAGCGTGCACAGCTGTACTCCTGCCTTTCCTCCCAATTCTTTCTCCACCGACCTCTCCCCTCTTTAGCCTCTAAACCCCATTTTCACACCTCTCTGGGGACAGACTTGTTCACAGACTACTGATGGCCCAACGCGAGAGGAGAGCTAAAAACAGCTCGCTGAGGCTTGCAGGAAGAGTACAGTGTTTTGAATAACGAAGGGAAGACAGCTTTGTTAGAACTTAGGAAAGCAAGTCTAACAAATACCTGAACTTCTATGTTTTACTAAGCATTGCTCCTCTAGGCTTCTGAGCGGATAGCAACCAATTCCTGCTGACTTCCGAAGAGGTCTTGGTAATAAATGAGTTCATAAGAACTGTTGAACAACCTTGAGGAAAGAAGAGAGATCTAATAATGCCTATCACACAGTTCTTGTGAAGATAAATGAAATAAGAGTTGAGAAGTACTTAGTAGAGTTGAATGCGTAATAAATGCTAGTTCCATTCTATTTTTCCCTCTCAAACTCTAAAAGTATATGTGAAAAAAACCCGGTTGCCTTCTTGTTCCGTATACACTTCTTAGTTCATGTTTGAGGACCTAGCAGCAGAACTCTGTAAGGGCACAGCGTTGTCGGGAAACATAATTCAACATTTTAGATGGTGACACTGCTACCAAGTTGCCTCCATTCTTTGTGTGTTGCCTCCATTCTTGTGTGTTGTCTTTTCAGGGTTTTGAACTTGTGCAGCAGGGATGCTAAGTGTGGACCTCTGTGTAAGTATGGAAGTCTCTTCGAAGAGGAACATTATGTAGGGGGGTCTCTAAGCAAAAGGGACTGCAGGAACCATCTTTGAAAATTATTAGTTCTTTTTCCATGAATGTAACTTATGTGCTAGATTGAGTTAAATCGTTTCCCCACCCCCTACCCCACCATTCACATTCACAAGAAACCAGACAAGCCCTTATTCGAAAACAGGATCTTTGCAGTTAAGGTGAGGTCATACTGAATTCCAGGGGGTCCTAAATCTAAGGATTGGTGTCTTTATAAGAGAAAAGAGAGGGAGATTTGGAGACACACGTACACAAACACACTCCATAAGGGAGATGGTCATGTGAAATGGGTGCAGAGTTCCTAGCTTCTGGTGGCTATCTGCAGTCCTAGACTTTTCGTGGCCGCCAAAAGCTGGGAAGAGGCAAAGAAGAACTCTTTTTTTTTTCTTTTTTCTGGAGCCTTTAGATGGCCTTGCCAATACCTTGATTTCAGATTTTCACCCTACAGAACTGCAAGAGGATTTCCATTATTTTCAGCCACTCAGTTTTGTGGTGCTTTGTTATGATAGCCCCAGGAAAGCAATATAAAAGCTCAGAAAGGAAGGAATTCTCACTACCTTTCTCCCTTTGGATAGAAAGGACGTTTCACTCCTGTGAGAGTTCTCAGTTCTCTTTCTGACTTTTTCTTTCATTGATGTCTCTCGTTCCTAGGGTCTGGAAAAGCTACTTTGTGACTTTGCCTGGTTCCCTGTGATAGGGTAACCAACACATCCCCGTTTGCCCAGGACATGGTTTTAGCACTAAAAGTCCTGTGTCCTGGGAATCCTTTCAGTCCCAGGCAGACTGGGACATTGGGTGACTATCTGAAAGGCCCTTCCTTGTTACATAGCAGATGGTTCCCTCCAGGCAGAAAAGCTTCTTAGAAGTGCTATAGGTCCTGAGGGATAGAGGGAGATTTATTCCCTCAGGAGGATTCCCATTCCCTCTTCACATGAATCACGTGGAGTTCTTGGTAAATATACACCCAGACCTACTGATAATGGCCATATGGCCCGTTTTGTCCAGGACATTTCCTGTTGGCCCAGCATACCATTTGGAAGATATATTTTACACACCCTTCCCTTACTACAGAAATATATTTTATAGGCATGGAGCCTAGGAAGTCATGATTTTAATAAGCACCCAGGTGATTCTTATTATGAGCAAAGTATAGGGTTAGCCTAGACCCTCTTCTATCCGTATTTGACTTCCCAGGGCAGAGCAATGATTTTTCCAAAAGCAATGGACCTACACTTGCCTAAACAAGAGCAGTGTGGATATCATGAGACTTGGCTTTATTAGTTAGGGCTTAAATTCATTGCCTCCATAGGATTTATTTTACTACAGCATGATTTATTATTATTCTGATTATGCAAATCTGCTTATATACATCCTCACTTCCCATTCTCCTTTTTTTTTAAATACTCTCATCTCAAAACACAGATTCCCACAAAGTGAATGCAGTCGAAACTATTTATCCCTGTGTCATCAACCCTGCCATAAGCAACAGCCCTTAAATAATTCACTTTCTGTTGTGCCTTAATGGAGAAGATGCTATGAGCGTTCAGTGCAGTCATTCTCCAGCATCCTATGAGCATGGAGAAAACTGTAGTCCGGGAAATAAATTGGTCTGTCGTGTATGACCAGTTCTCTTTATAATTTGTGCCTGAATCATGAATAATCATGAATAATAATGTCTTCTTAGCAGCATTTTTTAATGAAACAAACAGATACAGGGATTTAAATCATTTTTATCTCTTATATGTTTGTGAGTTATTCTCCTGTCATTTATAATTTGTGGGCAGAGCAGATGGCAAGAGCTAAGCATCAGGTAATGTCATCATAAAACACTCTCCCCACCCCTCAAAAAAGCAAAAAAGTTCTATATTGAAAACTTATTTCAGGAGGAGGTTAAGATGGTGGAGGAGTAGGGGACCCCTTTTTCAGCCGGTCCCCTGAGTTGAGGTGGATAGGTACCAGACCAGCAGGAACATCCACGGAATCAGCCTGAGACGCAGGAAGATACATCTGGATCTCTACAAATGAACATCTCCAGCGCTGAGTATCGAGGTACGAAGCGGGGAGCCGTGAAACCGCGCACAGATATCGGAAGCTAAACAGAAGGGGGAGGGAGCCGCCGTGTCAGGGCGCCGGGAAGCGGTAGCCACCTACACGGGGGAGCGGACAGAACGCGGACCCGCACGCTTGAGACAACAGACTGAGAAGGGAGCTCCGGGAGCGCACGCGGGACGGCTGGCGGTTGGCGGGCCACCTGCACGGCGGAGCAGGTGGACACGCGGACGGCACCCGCGAGACAGCAGACTTAGAACGTGAGCTCCAGGAGCGCGCGCGCAGGGCGGTTGGCGGACCACCTGCACCGGGGAGCGGGCGGACCGCGGACCCGCACTCTGGAAACAGCAGACTGAGTCCGT
>NC_048227.1:83934899-83949203 GCF_002007445.2 Ailuropoda melanoleuca | reverse complement strand
CTCAAAAAGTTAAAAATAGGGCTACCCTATGATCCAGCAATTGCACTACTAGGTATTTACCCCAAAGATACAGACATAGTGAGGAGAAGGGTCATATGTACCCCAATGTTCATAGCAGCATTNTCATATGTACCCCAATGTTCATAGCAGCATTTCCACAATAACTAAATTGTGGAAGGAGCCGAGATGCCCTTCAACAGATGAATGGATAAAGAAGATGTGGTCCATATATACAATGGAATATTACTTAGCCATCAGAAAGAACGATTACCCAACATTTGCATCAACATGGATGGGACTGGAGGAGATTATGCTAAGTGAAATAAGTCAAGCAGAGAAAGACAATTATCATATGGTTTCACTCATTTGTGGAAAATAAGAAATAGCAGGGAGATCGGTAGGAGAAGGAAGGGAAGAATGAAGGGGGAGGTAAACAGATGGGGGAATGAACCACGAGAGACTGTGGACTCTAGGAAACAAACAGGGTTTCAGAGGGGAGGGGGTGGGGGATTGGGATAGGCCGGTGATGGGTATTAAGCAGGGCACATATTGCATGGTGCACTGGGTGTTGTACGCAAACAATGAAATGGAACACTACATCAAAAACTAATGGTGTACTGTATGGTGACTAACATAACATAATAAAAAATCTAAAAAATGAAAGAAAAAAAAAGAAAAGAAAACTTATTTCATTTATTGAAGAATTTTTTTTTTTACTCTACTGGAATACATTGCAAGAAACTATGACATTAGATAAAAAGATATTTCCACATCAGGAAGTTCAAAAGATTAAGATGGCACTGACGTGTAAGTTAAAGGAATTCATAAATGTTTTAGAAAACATTATAGTAGAATTATTACTATCATTTGAGAGAAGGCAGGCTCTGTAATAAAGTGAGATTCATTACAAAGCCAAAATTATTATTCAAGCCTCTGACATATTTAGATAGAATCTCATGCCAAGTCAAATAATTATGAAATTAAAAATTGTTTGAAGGAATGCTTGGAATTTTATGCTAAGGAAGACTTTGCTTTAGAGGATTGTTTTTCTCTGTGAAAATGTTATGTTTGATAAATTTCTTCTAAGCTCTCAAGGTGCAGGAGTGTGACAAAATTCTTCTGAGAAGCAGAGATAAGAGGAACTTATTGCAAATACTTACTCAAGTGTTTCATTTACTCATTCATTTATTCCTTCACCAAATATCTACTGAGTGTCTGGCACCGGGCTAATTTCCAGATGTGTGGCATTGGAGCATACAGACAAGGTCTTTCTGCCTTCACAGAACCATCTTCTAGGGAGGGAAATGCTCAATCCACAAGCAATGAATGAACAAACGAGACATTTCAGGCTGGGCAGTAAAGGCCCTGCTCAGCAGGCCCAGGTCGTTCAAACCATGCACATTCCCAAAAAAGGCCTGTCTTCAGGAAGACTGACCCTTGACAGGCTCCTGGGAGATAACTACTGAGCCCTTGGAATATCCTGCCTGATAAAAGTGTTTTTAGTTGGGCCACGCTGTGTGTCAGTTTGATCTCTGTGGGGCTGGAAGACTGAATAATAAGGTCAGTCACATGCGTACTATAAGCCTACATCACTGATCTGTAGTAAAAACTCTGGACACCAAGGCTCAGTGCGCTTCCCTGGTTGACCATACTCCCATGTGTTGGCATACACTGTTGCTGGGAGACTTAAGGGCATTCCTATATGTCTCCACTGGGAGGCGCACTTGCAAGCATGCCCCCTGGTTTCTCCTTGACTCTGCCCATCCACCTTCTCCCTTTGCTGATTTTGATCTGTATCCTTTCACTGTAATGAACCACAACCATGAATAAAACAACTGCTTGAGCCCCATGATTCCTTCCAGCAAATCGTTGAGTCTGACAATGACCATATTAAAGGAAATAAACAGGATGATGTGTTAGACTAATGGAGGGAAGCTGCCTTGTTAAGATGGGGAATGGATTGGAGCCTGAGGGATGAGAATGGGCTGAACATATGAAGAGCATAGGGAGGTGTGTTCCAGGCAGAAGGAATAAGAACTGTGAAGGCTTGGGGACAGTGAAGAAGTCGGTGGGTTGGAGGGACAGTAGGAAGCCAGGATGGAGCCTGGTGAGGCAAAGCAATGTGGTGCTGGATGGCGTGGGCAGGATTAGTAAGGACCAGATCAGGAGACGCTTTAGGTCTCAGAAAAGAGTGTAGGTTTTTTTATAAGCAAATGAGTCTTGCTTGGTGAGGTTACACCAAGTTTTGTTTCTGCTACATTTTATTACACATAAACTTCAGGCATGTGAAGTCATTTTTACCAAGGGGCTCACAGTCCTGTTGCAGAGACATGTAAATCTTATAAGAAATAATCACTAAATAAAGTGAGTCCTTGGGCACTGAATATGCATTCAGAGAAGGAAGACATTATTCTTTCCGCATATTTTCTGCTCTGAGTAGCGGTCACCCTAAGTTCAGTGCTGGGTAGCATCTCAATTTTAAATTATTAAGAAATACAAACGCCCAATACCTACATCCCATCTTACTCAACATGAGCTGGAAATCAAATCAAGGAGACGCCGTAATTTTTTTACTTACAAGACTTGCAAAAATGATTAACATTTATAAAATGCAATGTTGGCAAGCACATGTCAGAACTTTCATACACTCTTCATGGAAATGGAAATGGGTGCCACCTTTTTGAAGGGCAATTTGTTAATATCAATCAGTTGACATATTATCTTTAATCCATTATTTCCACTGCTGGAGATTCATCGCAAGGGAATACTTGCAGACATACACACGAGGATGTTTGTTGTGGCGTTGCCTATAATAAGCAAGAAGTTTCTAGCAACCTAAATACCCATCAGTGGAAGAATGGCTGCCTTAATTATGGCTATTTTATATCATGGAATTCTGGCGCACAATGAAAAGAGAATGAGAAGAACTGTATCTACAAGCATCGCACAAGCAGAGCCTTATGTACCATATCACACCATTTGTGTGTCATGTACTTCTATGTGCCTAATGATCTGCAGAAGGAGTCACACAACTCGTGCTGCTTTCTCTTAAAATTAATATATTCACTGCAGAAAATATAGATAAATTAAAAAGTGAAAATAAAAACCATTTTAAAAGATAAAGAAATTCCTTGATACCTGTAATTTGCCACCCATAAATAACCATTGTTAACATGTATCCTCTATCCTTCCAGTCCTTTCTCAGGCATATAAAGATACTGCTTTAAATTTTAAAGTAAGTTTCACCCGGATGGCTTAGTCGGTTGAGCATCCGACTCTTGATTTTGGCTCAGGTCATGATCTCAGGGTCATGAGATGGAGCCCCAGTCAGGCTCTGTGCTCAGCGGGGAGGCTGCTTGAGATATTCTCTCTCTCCCTCTCCCTCTGCCCCTCCCTGTTGCTTGCACTCTCTCTCTAAAATAAATAAATAAAATTTTTTTTTAAGGCTACAATTAGGTAATGGTGGCAGAACAGACTTCCTGAAACAGGGAAGGGACAGGTGGGTAACACTGCCCCTCCTATGCTTGAGCAGAGAAGATGGAGAGAGTCATGCAAGCTCCAGGGGTCATTAGCCTCTCAGATGATGATCCTTATGAGTGCAGTGGGGCTTTATAGGGTGTGGCTGGAAGCTCCCACCAGGTGCACAGGAGAAAGGGGTGCTTAGATGTCAGTCTTTAAGACAGATGTGTCAGGTCTGTTGCAAAGCCTTGTAGATGTAGGGCACCTGAGGTCCCTGCCTGGCATGGCTTTGAAGGGCCATACACTGGCCATCCCCTGACTGTGCCTTCCACCTGGGATAAAGAATATGCAAGGCCAAGGCACATGACCACCCATTGCCCTCACTGGCCTTCTCTGGACCACCATGTTCCATAAATTCCCTGTCCAATCAGCCTGAGCTTAGGTACATCCTCCCAAGGTCCCAATGTGTACCCTTAGGCCTTTGTGGTAGCCCAGGGCAGCTGTTTGCAGGGGCTCTGGCTGGAGCTTGGCGTGTGGGATGGGTGTGCACATGGGGTTGCACAAGGTGTTGGCAGTACAGCAAGGAGCCAGAGGTGGGAAAGAATGGGGGTAGGTTGGGATTCAACATTCCACTGTTTCTAAATTCAAACCTGTCCTTCCAGATTGTTAGGAATCTATATTTGTCGAGATAGGAGGATAGAAAAGATTTTATTTCAGTTTGTTGCCTTGATTTATAACTTTTACATATTTAGAATGTGTTTTTTGGCCTCCATTCCTAGTCTCATCACAGGATCCCCAAATATTGAAGTACAGGTCTGTAGGGTTTCACGTTTATTTTTTCCATCACAAAAATTTTACTGTATGTTGACTATATGTAAACATGTAAGATAAGGAGGTACATTTATGTAATTATCTAGAAGAGTCTCAGAAATCATCTCCAACATGTTTGCCCTAATTTTCTTGACATCTCCGGGGAAAACTATTTCAGCCTAAGATTATCTGCATCATTGATTTCACCTTACATTCCATTTTTATAACTCTGTGTTAGCAGAATATTTCACGGATAAGGAAAATGAATTGCACAGAGAATTAGTGTGTTTTCCAAAGACAGAGAATTAGTTTCAAAGTCAAGACTGAAACTCCAGCTGCTTCCTGGTCCAATTATCTCTCCATAATGTTGCCTCAGAGATCAATCGAGAAGGGTGAAATCTGGGCTATGCTCTGAGACTTTGGGACAGAGCTAAATATGGTACAGAATCTGACTTTAAGGGGATGGCACCACCCAGACCCTTAGAAGGGGACTTTTGTTTTTTTAAGATTTATTTATTTATTTTAGAGAGGGAGCATGTGTGCTCTGAAGTGGCGGAAGGCGGGGTTTGGTGGGGGGAGAAGGGATCAGCGGGCAGGGGCAGAAAGAGAGGGAGAGAAACCCTAGCAGACCGTGTGCTGAGTGCAGAGCCCAATGCGGGGCTCAATCTCACGATCCTGAGCCGAAACCAAGAGTCGGGCGTTCAACCGACTGCACCACCCAAATGCCCAAGAAGGGGACTTTAAATCCATTCTACCATTATTTACTAGGCACAATGAGAAAGCAGCTCCTCCCCACCTTCTCCTCTTGGCTTATCTTCACTCTCTGATCTCTCTTCTCTTTGGAAGGGCAGGCCAGGTTTCTCAGAAGACCACTAGCCTGGACCCATTCTAGTCCTCATCCCACCATGGAGTAGCTGTCCTTCAGGTCCCAGAACTTCCCAAATATTCTGGCTGGGAGAGCCAACTGCCAGCATACTAGAACCCCAACTGGGCTATATCCTAGATTACCTAAGTAGTCCAGTGCTTCAGTCCTGGTGTTTGCAAAACACAATATGGGCGAAGCACCAGAATTTCTTTAGTAACGGCTCCATGACATTCTTGACAGCTGAAATTGTCCTTTTCACCCCAAATTACTTATATTATGTTCTGATCAGTAAATTCATCTCTGACATTGCCATTAAGGCAACTAATAACATAGGTCATTTGTTGTTTCCTGAGTTTTTAGATAGCTGAAAAATTAGGAATCATAAAAAGCCCATGTCATCCTTTTTAGGACATGATCTCAAGAGGCAGTGATGCTTAAGTTAAAAAGACCACAGGCTTTATTAAACAGACTGAGCAGAGTCCTGGCTACCAGTTTTTCTCTGTGAGCCCTTGGGCATGTTGCTTAACCTCTCTGAGCCTCAGTGTCCTTATCCACAGTGCAAGAGTCCTGGTATCTGTGTGATAGGGTTTGGAGAAGGAAGGAGAGCAGAGCATGCATGGGAATTGCTTGTCACAACTCCTGACTTACCATGGGTACTCATTAAGTGGGCATCACCTCCTTCCTTATACTTTGTAGTGCCCCAGGGAAAATTTGAAACCGATGCTAAGTGCATTTGTCTGAACCTGTATTTCTCTGAGGCTAGAGAAATGTCATTATCTGCCAGAACAAGTTGTTGGACCTTGACAGCCTGAGGACATTCTCTGCAGGCAGTGGCCACAGCTGGGATGGAAACTCCCACTGAGACCCTCTCACCCACTTCTGCAGACCTCCCTCCTTGCCTCAGAGGTTTGTCAGGGACCACTTTCCCCCTCAGTACCCAGCTCAGTCCCATATGCTCCACACCAGATTGAGCCAGGCTCCCACACTCCCAGCTCTCATCACCTTGTCCCTGGGCACCTGTTTGCCAGCCAGGAGGCTGGGGTGGGATGTGAGCTGGGTGCCATCACCACATGTACCCAGAGCCACTCTTCTCCCTCTGACCATGCGATTCAATGTGAGGACCAGGCTGCTGGGCCATCCTTTTTGTCTTCATGGTGTTTTCAAATTCAGGGTTTTGCTGATCATCCCTACCAGTGGACTGGGGTAGGGGTGCCCAGCTCACCTGGGCAGCTTTTTAACAACTTAGGTCTCTAGAAGAAAGGTTAGGTGTCTCTATTTCTTCATTTCAAGAGCCACTGGGCTCCTTACACAAAATCCCCTGCCTCATCCTAAAAGCCTTCAAGTGTCCACATCTACACCTTGTCTTACAAATATACACATGTGACTCTGTACTCTGTTTAGAGGAATTGTTTCTGTCCCTAAACTGTGGACTATTCACTGTCCCTGAGCACGGCTCATGCAAATCTGTCTGTGGTCACTTGCTTCTGTCAATTTCATCAGGCCAGGAAGCATGTCTCTTTTGCTCATCATTTATATCCCAATCATCAGATATCAATGTATTACATAAATATCTATTGAATGAATAAACAGTTCCTTTTTCTGGAAGAAACCTTTTAGTACATTTATTTATCTAGAACCTATCTTTCTTTTTAAGGTGCATTTTGGTACTGCCTTCTGCGTGAACTGTTTCCTAATTCTAAGAGTGGCTCCCAATAACCCTCCCCTTTGGATAACCCTCCCCTTTGAGTGTGGGCGGAATCTGCGATCTGTGATCGTGTCACCTCGTATGGCCCAGGAGAGACGATCTGGGTGGGTGCAATCTAATCAGGCAGCCCGTTAAAAGTGGAGTTTTCTTCAGCTGGCAGAAAAAAAGGAAGTCAGAGAGACTCCAGGTGTAAGAAGGTCTCCATACACTGTGGCTTTGAAGATGGCTTTGAAGATGGAGGAGCCCCAGGAATAGCGAGGGCCTGGCTGACAGCCAACAAGAAAACGGGAACCTCAGAGGTACAGTCGTAAAGAACCGAATTTTGCCGACAAGGTGAAGGAGATTGGCAGGCTGCTCTTCCCCCGAGCTCCATCTACGAGCCTAGTCAGACCGGGCTGACTCCCTGACTTCACCTTGGGAGACCCTAAGGAGAGAAAAGTCTGAATAGTAGTGTGAGCCCTCCAGGACTTCAGAGCTACGGATCTGGGAGCTAACAACTGGGTGTTGTTTCAAGTCATTAAGTTTGTGGTAATTGGTTTTACAGCAACAGAAAATGAATATACCAGCCTACCCATAATTCTCTTTCCAGCTCTCCTCTGAATGCCCACTCAACAGATCTCCACTGAGCACTTAGTCATAAATACTTTTTAATGCTATTTGTTTTCCTGTATATTCCAGTATGTGCTGTCCTCCAAATTCAATTGTAAACTCAAAGGAAACAGAGGTGGGGTCTATATTTCTTTCTAGTTGCCACAAATCCAACTGAGAAAGTGCTTGATTAACTCACAGCTATTTTAAAAGAAACACTGCTTTACATCTTTGGAAAAGTAAAAAAGCGACCCTCTTAAAAGAAAATAACCATAATTAAGCTGCAAGTTGCTGCATCAGTTGTAAACTATTGTGCAGCTCATAAAGTGGTTTGGAAACATCAAACAAATCCAGAAGACCCCATAGTTAATTTTTACTATTTGAGATCTCATTGATTTTTTTAAGCCCTCTAGGATTTTCCAGCTATATGCCAAGATCATATAGGATAAGTGAATATTTCTAGAAGGTTTGCAAATGATATTAATCACACATTTATTAAATTTCTCCAACCAGAAATCTGTCACTGGCTTACTAAAAGAAAGCATTTCTATGTCATATATTGTGTGTGATACATAAGTGTGTGTACAGGGCGACAGGATGAGAGAAAGAATGAAGAGAAGAGACATCTTCACGCGAGTCCAATGAATGGAAACAGTGACAACAATACCATAATGGGCAAGAAAAATCATTCAGCTAAATTCCTCCCCAGAAAAATCAATCTGCCAATCCGTCAGAATGATTTGAAGTTATCCTTGTATTCTATTTAATATTCTATGTGAGCTCTAAGAGACAACACGCTTCTTTCAACACTCTGAACACTAATAAATGTGTAATAAATAATAATTAATGAATAATGAAGTAATCAATGAATAACCTTGGACCGCTGCTCCATGCCGTCTCTCTCTCCACCACAGAGACAGCTCAGGTGCTGATAACCTGAGCTCAGGAACGACTGTTTTGTCCTCTACTGAGATACTAAATATTATCTAACATTCATATATTTAGGAATATATTTTTCTTTCTAATCTCTATCCCTTATGGCAATCCAATTTATTATTTGGCAGTTATAGTTCCAGAAATCAAGAGCTATGGAGCCTGGCAGATTAAGCGGGCGCTGTAGGAATACAGAGAGGTATAAACCTTCCCGTGGAGGTCAGTTGGAGAGATAACACAGAGTCCTGTATGGAGGCAGGAGACAAGGCCCACTGGTCTCTGAGAAGCCAGTAGGGGCTGGGCTGAGGTGGTCTCACACAGTGGCTCTGTTATAAACAGGAAAGAACTCACAGAAAGCTCCAAATAAGACAAAATGTACACATCAGCAACAGACTGAAATGTGTGAATTTTAAATACAAAAAAAAAAAAAATCCCCCAAACACTGATGGTTCTTTCAATTTGTTAAAGAAACTAGTCCGTGTGATTTTTAATATAACTCTGTGCAGCTTGGACCCAGGCTTTTCATCCCTTTCCCTATCTTGCGAGCATATTTTTTTAAAAGTGTATTTTAAGAGCACATCTGACACATTGAGGTCTTTGCTGAATATTTATTGGAAATTTTCCAGGCTGAAATAACCCTAGAATATACAACATGCATTTTAGTGATCGTCCCAGGGGCACAATAATCGTCTTCATACCAGAGCGCGGGTGGGGAGAGGGAGAGACGGAGCGCATCCTGCAGTTGGCTTGGAAAGATAAGCAGTCTTCAAATATAGACCAGTGACTGGATATGCTCTACAAATTTCAAATGCACCCCAAGAGATTGAAGAATGTGCACACTAAAAGTGAGTTTTAGGTATTAATTGGGCAGACTCTGCAAGCAGCCCAATGTCTGGGTTTGAGGCCCAGCTCTGCCACTTACTAGCTGAGTTTTCCAGGAAAAGTCATTTAGCTTCTCTGTGCCTCAGTTTCTTCATCTGTGATACAGCAGCAATAGCTGATCTTTGCTCACGGTACTGTGAGGATAAGAGAAATTCACGTGTGCTTGAAGCAGGCACTGGTACATGGTAAAGGTTGGTTGCTATTATTATTATTCACATGGTTAGTTGCTATTATTATTATTTGCATGGTGGTTAGATGCTGAGACCTTAGGTCAAGAAAGTTGGCCTGGGGTTTAATCCCAGCTAACCCCAACTCGCTGGGTGATCTTAAACAAGGAATTCAAACTCTCTGTTTCAATATCTGTATCTGCACTGTAGACATAATCATTGTGTCTACCTCATAGGATTGTTCTGAGAATAAAGTAATTCATACATATCATGTGCAAAGAATAGTGCCACACAGCTTGGACCACTCAATAAATGTTAGCGTTTATTATCTCTAATCAAATCTTGGGTTCCAGATGACATGATTTGAGCTCAGTATTTCATTCTCTATTTATTCAATGACGTTCAAAGCTTGGAAATGGTGTTGAGATGTAACCACTTTCTATACAGAGCGTATGTCTGCTAACGCCTCATTAACTCTATTTCCTTGTGTGCTCTAAATGCTATGCTTACCGAAGAAACCACTGATGCTGGAAGGGGTGTAGCACAGACATGGTGGAGGTAGACAGGGGCTTGAGTCCCCTTATTTACTAAAGGAGTCTGGACCAGAAACAAATTTGGAAGTTTCCAGCATAGTATCTAAGCCACGAGAACAGTGGCTAAGATGATTTACTTACTAGCTCAGTTTCAGTTTTTTTCACCTCTGCAATGAGCATAACAGCATTTAACTTGCAGATAGTCATGAGAATTCAGAGATATTACATGTAACTTAGGGGAGTCCTTGGATCACAGCACTGTTAAACAAATGTTAGTTGCTCCTACCCACTGGAAGGCTATCAATGAGTCCCTTTTGGAAAGTTGCCACACGGGTCCTAGGAGGGGTATGGAATTGAATTTAGGTAGAATTAGGTCACAGAGAACACCTGGGCCTGAAACCAGCCCTGTCTCCCACTCTTCATAAATGCACCAACTGCTTCAGGGCCCAGAGTGCCGCCTCCCCTCTCTGTTCCCACAGCCCCCAGCACAGCCTTCCCCTAGCACAACCTGCATGGGCGTCAGCACCACTGGCTGGTGGCGTCTTCCCCAAACCCCGAGCACTGGGTGGGTGGCTATGGGGCCCATCCTCTGTATTCCTACAGTATTTCCCAGCATGGTGCTATGTGCATGAGAGAAACTCAATAAATGCCTCCTGGAGAAATGGATATTATAAGCAGTATGACACAGGAATATAAAGATCCAAACGGGGGAAATAATCAAAAGTAGCACAGGGAGGACAGGTCAGGTATTAAGTGCTTGTTGGTGGCAACTGTAAATGGCAATGTGTGTTAGCAAAACACTCATATTTTACCTAGCAAGTGAAAAAAAAAAGCCAGGCTAGAAAATTATAGAGTGGAATCCTAATCTTCTAAAAACAAATGTATATACAATCTACTGTGTACACATGTATATGTAGGAGTGTGACATGTAGAAGAAAAGAGTAGAAGTGGAAAGAAATATATAAAAATATTAACTGTTTCTCTCTGAGTAGGTGACAGCACTAGGAGGATTGAACGTTTTCTTCCTTATGTTTCAATAATTAAAAATTGTATCAGAGTTCTATCAGGAGACGAAGTCATGCCAATTCTTTCAACAGGTGCGGGCAGGGGCCAGCCAGCTGCTGAAGGCCTCAGCAAGCAGGGCAAATTTCAGTCCAAGTGCCACAGGCATTGCTGTTTTGTTAGAACCTTACGTAGGAAAGTGATCTGCATCTTTGCATCTCTCTGGTTGCTCTAAGAGGATAAGAATGGACATTAGAAAATCAATGAGGAAGCTATTAACAGCAGTCCAGGTGAGAAAGGATGGTGGCTTGGAGTAGGGCAGTGATAATAAACTTGCAAAAGCCACGCGGACTTGAGATACATTTTTGCAGGTGGCAGCTGGGCATTTTCTGATGGGTTGGATGTGGAGCAAGTGGGTTGAGGATGGCTTCTAAGAAGCTAGAAGACGCTGGTCCCATGCATTAATATGGATAAGACAAAGAAAGAGGTAGAGACACTTTGGGGATGAAAGAGCTCAGTTTGGTCTGTTTTTTGTTTGATATACTGTGAGACATTCAACTTGAAGCTTAGAAGAGAAGTCTGGCCCAGAAATAAACCTGGAAGTTTCCAGCATAGTATCTAAGCCACAGAAATAGTTGAGGTCATCTAAAGAGAGAATACAGATGGAGAAGAAGGTGCTGGGACCAAATCCTGATGAACCCCACTGGTTCATCACCACAGGTGCCAGGGAAGAAGCCTGCAACAGGGTGGGAAGAAACTAGAAGAATGTGTGCTGCTAGGAGCCAAGGGAGGACCTCAACTATTAGAGCACACAGGGAAAAAGTCTAAAACAAAAGTTCAAAATATTAGCAGCAATTGACTCTGGTTCAAAAGAAAGAAGCAATTGTCTATGGGTGATGTATTCTTTATACTTTGTCTTCTTCAGATTTTCTAAAGTAATACATTTATAATCACAGCAGAACAATAACATTTTAAGTAAATAAATAGCCTTTATTTCTGAATATCAAAAACTTATTTTTCAAACTTGAAGATGAATGATTGATTACGGGGGTTTTGTATTTCATTTTAAACGAGGAAATGACTGATAGTGGGGTTTCACATTTATCTTTTTGTATGAGAAAAATGATATACTAAGCAATATAGAGGTATTTAAAAAATATTTTTTAGAACAGTTTCAGATTTATAGGAAACTTGTGATAGTACAGAGCTCCCCTGAACCCCCGTACCTAGTGTTCCCTATTATTGACATCTCACACTAGTGTAGTACATTTCTGTAGTTAGGAAACCAATCTGGACACATTGTTATTAACTAGAGACATTTAAAAAATCATGCTGGAGAGGAGTTAAGATGGCGGAAGAGTAGGGGACCCCTTTTACAGGTGGTCCCCTGAGTCGAGCTGGATAGGTACCAGACCAGCCTGAACATCCATGGAATCAGCCTGAGACGCAGGAAGATACATCTGGATCTCTACAAATACCATCTCCAGTGCTGAGTATTGAGGTATGAAGCGGGGAGCCGTGAAACCGTGCACAGATATCAGAAGATAAACGGAAGGGGAAGGGAGCCACGATGTCCGGGCGCCGGGAAGTGGTAGCCACCTGCACGGGAGAGTGGGCGGACTCGCGGACGGCACCTGCGAGACAGCAGACTGAGACCATGAGCCGGGAGCACGCAGCACCAGACTTCTCACGGAACTCCGGTGTGCTCACTGGATCCAGACTGAGACCGGGAGCTCCGGGAGCACACGGGGGCGGCTGGCAGTGTTACAAACACAAACGACAGAGATGCGCCGGCCCTGGAAGTGAGGGCTGGGATGCCGGGTGTGGGGCACACATCCCGAGAGGCTGCAGGGTTGAGCAGCACCAACAGAAGCAGAGTTAAAGTGGCCAGAACATCAGTGGAGAACGGTCCTCGATCCCTCTGTTCTGAGACAGAGGCTGAGATTCGGCCGCTGCTGCTCTGACTCTCAGAAGAGGCACAGCAGACCGCCAGGGAAAAGCCGCCAGAGGACAAAAGCCTGGAAATACCAGTTCACAGTGTGCCCATCCCCATCTCCCCTCGCAGGGGACACGGAGACTCTACCCAAACAGGGTTGCCTGAGTATCGGCGCTGCAGGCCCCTCCTCCAGAAGGCAGGCTGAAAAATCAAGAAGCCCACATCCCTAAGGTCCCTATAAAACAAGTGTGCACTGCCTGGGTCCTGGTCAATAATCTGGGCTCTGGACAACCCCACAACCAATCCTCATCAGAATGACGAGAAGGAGAAATCCCCCCCCAGCAAAAAAAAGCCAATGAGTCTGTGGCCTCTGCCGCAGAACTAACGAATATGGATATAACCAAATTATCAGAAATGGAGTTCAGAGTAACAATGGTCAAGATGATGTGCAGACTTGAAAAAAGTATTAACGAAAATGTTAATGAGAATATAGATTCTCTAAGGGCAGAAATGAGAGTGAATTTGGCAGAAATTAAAAATTCTATGAGCCAAATGCAGTCAAAACTAGAGGCTCTGATGGCCAGGGTGAATGAGGCAGAAGAACGAATTGGTGAATTGGAGGATGGGTTAATAGAAGAAAAAAATAAAGCAGAATCTGGGCTCAAAAAAATCCACACACAGGAATGTAGGTTACGGGAGATTACTGACTCAATGAAACGTTCCAATGTCAGAATCATCGGCATCCCTGAGGGGGTAGAGAAAAACAGAGGACTAGAAGAGATATTTGAACAAATAGTAGCTGAAAACTTCCCTAATCTAGCAAGGGAAACAAGCATTCATGTCCAAGAGGCAGAGAGGACCCCATCCAAGCTCAACCACGACAAACCTACGCCACGTCACGTCATAGTGCAATTCGCAAATATTAGATCCAAGGATACAGTATTGAAAGCAGCCAGGGCAAAGAAATTTCTCAACTACCAAGGCAAAGGTATCAGAATTACATCAGACCTGTCTACAGAGACCTGGAATGAGAGAAAGGGTTGAGGGGGGCATTTTTAAAGCTCTTTCAGAGAAAAACACGCAGCCAAGGATCCTCTATCCAGCAAGGCTGTCATTCAGAATGGATGGAGACATAAGACCTTCCAGAATTGCCAGTCATTGACCAATTTTGTAAACATGAAACCAGCCCTACAGGAGATATTAAGGGGGGTTCTATAAAAGTAAAAAGGCCCTGAGTGATACAGAACAGAAAGTCACAATCTATAGAAACAAAGACTTTACAGGCAACATGGCATCATTAAAATCATATCTCTCAATAAACAGTCTCAATGTAAATGGCCTAAATGCTCCCACAAAATGCCACAGGGTTGCAGACTGGATAAAAAGAAATGACCCATCCATTTGCTGTCTACAAGAGACTCATT
>NC_048227.1:83934485-83934799 GCF_002007445.2 Ailuropoda melanoleuca | reverse complement strand
TATATATATATATATATATATAGAGAGAGAGAGAGAGAGAGAGAGAGAACACTACACCCAGAACAAAAGAATACTCAATCTATTCTAATGCCCATGGAACATTCTCCAGAACAGACCATGTTCTGGGACACAAAACAGGTCTCAACTGATACCAAAAGCCTGAAATTTTTCCCCGCATATTCTGAGACCACAACGCTCTGAAATTGGAACTCAACCACAAGGAAAAATTTGGAAGAAACTCAAACACATGGATACTAAGAACCATCCTGCTCAAGAATGACTCGATAAACCAGGAAATCAAAAATCAATTTTAA
>NC_048227.1:83931935-83934467 GCF_002007445.2 Ailuropoda melanoleuca | reverse complement strand
ACTCAATCTATTCTAATGCCCATGGAACATTCTCCAGAACAGACCATGTTCTGGGACACAAAACAGGTCTCAACTGATACCAAAAGCCTGAAATTTTTCCCCGCATATTCTGAGACCACAACGCTCTGAAATTGGAACTCAACCACAAGGAAAAATTTGGAAGAAACTCAAACACATGGATACTAAGAACCATCCTGCTCAAGAATGACTCGATAAACCAGGAAATCAAAAATCAATTTTAACAATTTATGGAGACCAACGGGAATGAAAACACAATGATCCAAAACCTATGGGATATTGAAAAGGCAGTCCTAAGGGGGAAATGCATAGCCATCCAAGCCTTACTCAAAAGAATAGAAATATTCTAAAATGCAGTTTTTATATTCTCACCTCAAGAAGCTGGAACAGCAACAGAGGGAAAGGCCTAATCCACTCACGAGGAAGCAGTTGACCAATATTAGAACAGAAATCAATGAATTAGAAAACAGAAGAACAGTAGAGAAGATCAACAGGACTAGAAGCTGGTTCTTTGAGAGAATCAATAAAATTGACAAACCGCTGGCAAGATTATTCAAAAGAATAAAGGACACAAATTAATAAAATTAGGAATGAAAAAGGATAGGTCATGACCAAAACCAATGAAATTGGAAAGATTAATAGAAGCTTTTATCAACATCTATATGCCAAAAAATTAAGCAATCTGGAAGAGATGGAGGCCTTCCTGGAAACACATAAGCTACAAAGACTGAAACAGGAAGAAATTGATATTTTAAAAAGGCCAGTTAATTATGAAGAGATTGAGACAGTGATAAACAACCTTCCAAATAACAAAACTCCAGGCCCAGAAAGTTTTCCTGTGGAATTCTACCAAACATTCAAAGGAGAAATAATACCTATTCTCCTAAAGCTATTTCAAAAAATAGAAAAAAAAGGAAAGCTACCAAACTCATTCTATGAGGCCAATATTACCTTGATTCCCAAACCAGGCAAAGACCCCATCAAAAAGGAGAATTACAGACCAATTTCCCTAATGAACATGGAAGCCAACATCCTCAACAAGATCCTGGCTAATAGAATCCAACAATACATTAAAAGGATTATCCATTATTACCAAGTGGGATTCATCCCTGGGATGCAAGCATGGTTCAACAATCACAAATCAATTGGCGTGGTACATAATATCAAGAAGAAAAGACTTAGGATCCATATGATCCTCTCAATTGATGCAGAAAACGCATTTGACAAAATAGAGCATCCTTTCCTGATTAAAATCCTTCAGAGTGTAGGAATAGAGGGTACATTTTGCAATCTCATAACAGCCATCTATGAAAAGCCTACAGCATATATTATTCTCAATGAGGAAAAGCTGGAAGCCTTTCCCTTAAGATGAGGAACAAGACAAGGATGTCCACTCTTGCCACTATTATTCAACATAGTACTAGAAGTCCTTGCAACAGCACTCAGACAACAAAAAGGGATAAAATGTATCCAAATGGGCAAAGAAGAAGTCAAACTGTCTCTCTTCGCAGATGACATGATACTCTATATGGAAAACACAAAAGTATCCACTCCCAAACTATTAGAAGTTATAGAGAAATTCACTGGGGCACCTGGGTGGCACAGCAGTTAAGGTTCTGCCTTCGGCTCAGGGTGTGATCCCGGTGTTACAGGATCAAGCCCCACATCAGGCTCCTCTGCTATAAGCCTGCTTCTTCCTCTCCCACTCCCCCTGCTTGTGTTCCCTCTCTCGCTGCCTGTCTCTGTCTCTGGTGAATAAATAAATAAAATCTTAAAAAAAAGAAGTTATAGAGCAATTCAGTAATTTGGCAGGATACAAAATCAATGCTCAGAAATCTGTTGCATTTCTGTACATGAATAATGAGACTGAAGAAAGAGAAATTAGGGAATCTATCCCATTTACAATAGCACCAAAAACCATACGTTACCTTGGGATTAACTTAACCAGGTGAATAAATAAATAAAATCTTAAAAAAAAGAAGTTATAGAGCAATTCAGTAATTTGGCAGGATACAAAATCAATGCTCAGAAATCTGTTGCATTTCTGTACATGAATAATGAGACTGAAGAAAGAGAAATTCAGAGCAATCTACACTTTCAATGCTATCTTGATCAAAATACCGAGGACATTTTTCAAAGAACTGGAACAAATAGTCCTTAAATTTGTATGGAACCAAAAAAGGCCCTAAATCTCCAAGGAACTGTTGAAAAGGAAAAACAAAGCGGGGGCATCACATTGCCGGATTTTGAGCTGTACTACAAGGGTGTGATCACAATGACAGCGTGGTACTGGCACAAAAACAGACACATAGACCAATGGAACAGAATAGAGAACCCAGAAATGGATCCTCAGCTCTTTGGGCAACTAATCTTTGATAAAGCTGGGAAAATCTCGCGGTGGGAAAAAGTCAGTCTCTTCAATAAATGGTGCTGGGAAATTTGGACAGCTACATGCAAAAGAATGAAACTTAACCACTCTCTCACACCATACACAAAAATAAACTCCAAATGGAA
>NC_048227.1:83926873-83929411 GCF_002007445.2 Ailuropoda melanoleuca | reverse complement strand
AGTGAAATGAGTCAAGCAGAGAAAGACAATTATCATATGATTTCTCTCATCTATGGAACATAAGAACTGGGAAGATGGGTAGGGGAAGAAAGGGATAAAGAAAGGGGGGGTAATCAGGAAGGCGAATGAAGCATGAGAGACTATGGACTCTGAGAAACAAACTGAGGGCCTCAGAGGGGAGGGGGGTGGGGGAATGGGATAGACTGGTGATGAGTAGTAAGGAGGGCACGTATTGCATGGTGCACTGGGTATTATACGCAACTAATGAATCATCGAACTTTGCATCGGAATCCGGGGATGTACTGTATGGTGACTAACATAATATAATAAAAAAACATTTTAAAAAATCATGCCGTATGGCTATTAGTTTTTCTATGGATATTTGATCAATTTTAAGTCTTGCAAATGCTGTGCTGAAAAACAGTATTCTACTGCCATCTACTGTTCCATATATATATATATATATATATATATATTTTAAGTTTGAGTCTTAGAATATTTTCATTTATCTATACTTTCATAGCATTTTAGAGCTACAGGGTTCCTTGCAGTTTATTTTTTTAGCCACTTCATCCAATAGATGAATATACTAAAGTTCAGAGAAGCCAAGTCTCATAGCTACTGCCAAACCATCCATCCATCCATCCATTCATGTATTTATCAATTACTTAACACCTGCATTAGGAAAGGTGCTGGGGATACAAAGACAAATACGACACAGTCACTTTCTTCATAGATCTCACTGTCCAATGGAAACACAGAAAAAGAATACTATAAAATGAAGCAATTACTACATACGGTTCACATGTTCTCAGAGCACAGAGGAGGAGCACATAGTTACCTTGGATTGGAGATGGGGATAGAGGAATATGCCAAGACTCAGGGAAGTTTTCTGGAGGCCATGGGGTCTGAGACAGATCTTTAAAGATCAGAAGGAAGTAACTAGGGGTATGGGGAGGGGGCTAGGAAGAAAGGTATTCCAGAAATAACATCAGGAATAAAGGCAAATATGGTATCATGAATGTGAGGAAGAAAAAGGCTGGACTAAAACATCCAGGGAGAACGTGAACAGTAGAAGAGAATAATAAGGACAGTCAGAAAGGTAAGAAGTGAGCGTGCCATAGAGGGAGGTGTGGGTTTCCAGGAGGAAGTCATCAGTAATGTGGTGTCCTCTGATATTTCTATTAAGAGCTGTTTTAATGTAGTGGCATGAGCAGAATCGGACTGTGATAGGTTGGGGAGAACCTAAAAGATGAGAAGGCAAGCAGAGGGGACAGATGAGGCTGGAGAGGCAAACAGGCCAGACCATAGAAAAATCTGTGTGTCACTTTTAGGAATCTCATTCTTGATGGCAGAGGCAATGAAGAATCAGTGAGGGGTGCATCGCGGAGTGTCTGAGTCAGGGCCACATCTAGCTGGATCACTCCAGTGGTCTTGTGGAAGATGGATTAGGGAGAGGGGAGTGTTCAGAACTGGAGGGTGGGGGGAGAGCAGTGAGGGGCAACTGTGGCAGTGAAAGCCAATGACCGGGGGCAGGCGGAGTTGGGGCGCCTGGGTGGCACAGCGGTTGAGCGTCTGCCTTCGGCTCAGGGCGTAGTCCCGGCGTTCTGGGATCGAGCCCCACATCAGGCTCTTTCGCTATGAGCCTGCTTCTTCCTCTCCCACTCCCCCTGCTTGTGTTCCCTCTCTCGCTGGCTGTCTCTATCTCTGTTGAATAAATAAATAAAATCTTTTTAAAAAAAAGAACTCTGCATGGGTTGATGCTAAAGTGGTTGGGGGAGAATCTGGGTGGCACCACATGTTGGCGGTTGGATACAAAATTCCGAAGCACAGAGCAAAAGTGTGTATATTTGCAAGTCATGAATATATAGATAGGGGTTGAAATCATCAAAGTGGATGATGCAACACAAAGAAAGTGAGCAGAAGAATGATACAGGAAAGAATCCCAGAGAATCCACCAATGGGTGTGCGTGGGGGTCAGAGGAGGACGAGCCCATTAAGGAGAGAGGGAAGGGATGGGTTGAGAGGTTCATGGAAACCCAGGGAAAGAGAAAGAAAAAGCCAGTCCCCTGGCAGTTGGTAATTGTTCTGGCTGCCAATTGCTAGGCCATGATAATCCAGTGCTGAGCATAAGTAACTTCACAGAACATTAACATCAAACAAGGTCACTGTGTCATTGTGATAGAACAAAATGAAAACAAGACCACTCCATAATCATAGCTGAACACACAAAGAAAAAAACCACCATGCAACTACAAAATAAGATATCACTCTTCCTGACATAACTCCAAACAAAACACCGACATCCCTGAACCCTCTCCAAAATCACCTGACATAAGCCTAATCTTTATATATATATATATATATATATATAATTATTATTATATTATGTAAGTCACCATACAGTACATCCCCGGATTCCGATGCAAAGTTCGATGCTTCATTAGTTGCGTATAACACCCAGTGCACCATGCAATACGTGCCCTCCTTACTACCCATCACCAGTCTATCCCATTCCCTCACCCTCTCCCCTCTGAA
>NC_048227.1:83857768-83926759 GCF_002007445.2 Ailuropoda melanoleuca | reverse complement strand
TCCTAGTTCTTATGTTCCATAGATGAGAGAAACCATATGATAATTGTCTTTCTCTGCTTGACTCATTTCACTTAGCACTATCTCCTTCAGTGCCATCCATGTTGCAGCAAATGTTGAGAATTCGTTCTTTCTGATAGCTGAGAAATATTCTATTGTATATATGGACCACAGCTTCTTAATCCAGTCATCTGTTGAAGGGCATCTCGGCTCCTTCCACGATTTAGCTATTGTGGACAATGCTGCTATGAACATTGGGGTGCATATGGCCCTTCTCTTCACTACGTCTGTATCTTTGGGGTAAATACCCAGTAGTGCAATGGCTGGGTCATAGGGTAGCTCAATTTTTAACTTTTTAAGGGACCTCCACACTCTTTTCCAGAGTGGCTGTACCAACTTGCATTCCCACCAACAATGTAGGAGGGATCCCCTTTCTCCACATCCTCTCCAACAATTGTTGTTACTTGCCTTGTCTATTTTTGCCATTCTAACTTAAGCCTAATCTGAGTAGGCTCTCCTGACATCCTCTCACTGGAACATCCCCAGAGTTCCCCGTGGTGTGCCCTGTGCTTTGCTGCAGAGTGAATAAATCTAACTTTGACTACAGGTATGTTTCTGATGATCTTTGAGCACTGGGCTTTAACATCTTTACAGAAGCCAAGACAGTAGAAAGTTTCATGGAGGAAGACATCACAGTATCTAGTGGAACAAAGAGGCCAATGATGTGCATTGAATTTGGCAAATATGAGCTTACTGGTGACCTTTGTGAGAACAGCTTTGTAGGATACTGGGGGCAGACATTTACTTGCTTGAGAGAGATAATTTTGTATATTTCTTTCCAATTCCGTGTTCAGTGACATCAGGTGGTAGCCGGAAATCACCCTTGAGAGAGTTTTACACGACAGAAATTGGCAAATGCTGCAAATCAAGGATTTGGGGGGCAGGTCAGAAAGTTGGTGAACATTTACCATCACACCACTGGGTAGACTAGACAGGAAGGAATAGGAGGGGAGATAGTGGAGACAATTAGAAGTTTGCAGGAATAGGGGAAGAGAGAGATGGGACAAGAATTAGAGGTGAAACACAGGGTCTGGGAGAAGTAGACTTCAGGCTGCCTGATTTCCTGTCCCGTGCTCATTCTACCTGTGCAATGATTGCTTTGGTTTACTAGTGAGAGCATGGCAGGTTTAATGGGACCATTTCATTATAGCTCAGAAGAGAACTGGTAGTGGGTTGGGTGTTTACAAAGGCAGAGGAAAGGGAATAAAAAAGGAAACTTTTGGAGGAATATTTTTCAAATTCTTACAAATGGTTATTGTGGTAAATAGCACTGGCTCTGGTGACAAACGGCCCAGGTTGATGTGTGGGTTTGTCGCCCAGGGACTGTGTGGTTTTGAGCAAGTTACTGAACTCCTTTGTGCCCCACTGTTCTAGTCTGTATGAAGATAATAATAGTATATACCTCATTTGTGATATTAATTGCTTTTATAACCATAAAAATCCAAATTTATAAAAATAAAACCTTTTTCAGATACACTTCACATTCGTCAAGCGCTCTGCGATCCCTAGATTATCCAGCAGGGGGAACTACTGAGTCGCCTATTCGCTACTATAATCCATCATGTCACCAATAAGGCGAAGAGGAATGATTTCATTATCTGAGAAAACTGAACGATCTACAGTTGGTATTCTTGTAAAGAATCTGTTCCTTACAAACATGCAAAGGCCGCTTTCCAATCTTAGTAAAGCGGAATACTTATGTGAAAATCATCACCATCGCCCCTTGTACTGTGACTTACTCTGTGCCAGCGCTATTCTGTATGCTTTACGTATATTAGCTCTTTTAATACTCATTACCACACGAAGGGGTGAGCACTATCCATTTTAGAGATAAGGAAACTGAGGCACAAAGAAGCTAAGTGTCCCAATGTCACACAGCTGGTATGAGAAAGGATCTGAACCTGAGCTATCTGGTTCCACAGTCTGTGAGACATGTATTAGGCATGTTCTTGTTAGAACCTAAGAAGGATGGGTTTAGTCTCTTCCAGAAATTATGAAGAGCTACTTTCCTTGCTTTCACCTCAACATGAATGAGTTCTTTTCCTCAAATCTATTGGAACAAGAAAAAAGAAGGTATACCTAGTCCAAAATCATTTAGAGACATTAAGACCCATGAAACTTTGATATTTGTCTGAAACCACTTTGCTCCCCATCAGTACTCTATTTATATCTAAGAATGTGATTTTTTCCCTCACAAAGGTATTATAGACACAGCTAATTAAACAAATATTTACATTACTTTTGAAAACCCCAACAGCATATTTTTTTTTACACAATCTACACCGTACGCAGTTAACTCTTGGCAGAAGCCCCCCACCTCCATGCTATTCTTTCAAAGTGGAAATATTTGCCTCTAAGGAAAATATGTGAACTTGGTTTATATAAACTTAAGGCTGGAGAAATTTTTTCATGTGGCTTCAAACACTGCTTTCTCAGCACTTTCATTGTATCAGTTCTCACAAATTGCCAGAGAACTGCATAAGACAAAATAGTATTCTTTTTCTATTGAGAGTCCCAAACTAAAATGCAGAGAACTAAATTTTAAACATTGTTAAATATTCCCCCCTTCTTTTATATTAAATTGGTGGGAAAAGCAAGGGATTCAAAAGAGATCCGTAACGGTACAAGGTAGATGTGACCGCCATTAAAAAAAACCGTGACCCTCATTGGATGTTTTTCATGATTTGCCCAAGGCCACTGTGGAGCCTGACACTGAGAATTTGTTTCTCCCCAGTGCCACTCCCAGCTGCCCTCCCCCTACCCCCCCTTCACACTTGAGTCATCTGGTGACAGAAGCAGGGCCAGGACACTGGAGGTGCGATTTTAGGTGCTGGTTGCATGTTGACATACGGTTTTTATTTGGAGAAACCTCAAAATAGTAAATGAAAAGAGTAGATTAAGTGGGCTTTAAATAGGGACAGGTTTGTGATAGGGAGTGGACGGTCAAGGACGGGACCTGAAGGTATCTGGCAGGCCAGATGAAGCTCTTCCAAGACTGAGGTGAGCATCTGCTAAATTCAGTGTGTTCGTGCATTAGTTGTTTATTGAGCTCCCCGCAAGACCCGGACACAGTGCTGGCCACCAGGGATACACAGATAAATAAAACATGGCCTCTGCTGGCCAAGAGCTCCAGACTCGGCAGGATGGGCGGGTACGTAAACTGATAAGAGTATGAAGTGAGGCACGGTACAAGGTACAACGAAGGTGGAGCCCAGGAGGAAGCGGCCCCCTCTGCCTAGGAGGGTCAGGGACAGGCGCCTGGGTTGCGTATACGCATTCAAACGCAGTGCAGCATTGACCCACGGGTACAACGTGAACACCCATCTCAAACTGCTTGAAACTTAAATATGGGATTGTTGACAACCAGACCATTATCCGACAGCAGGGATTAAATATTTAGCTGGTTTGCGCGGATTAAAACATGCACCCGGTGAGACCCTGAGAAGAACCACATTTAGCGGGAGAGGCTCCAGGAAGCGGGAAATGAGGCAGTGGGGAGCCGAGGAGGCGCGCGTGGCTGCAGCGGGGGGGCCCCTTTCCCTGGCCGGGCTCCGGGCCCCAGCGGCTCCAGGCCCCGGGCAGGCGGGTTAGGCTCGCCCACGCTCCGTGTAACCCGAGCCCGGCCCCGCCTCTCCCCGCGCGCACCCGGGCCGGCCGGGCAGGTCGGGGCGGCGCGCCGTGAGTCACCGGACTCTAGGTGGGGCCCGGCGCCCCAAGCCGCGTCCTCCCGGGAGCCGCCTCCCCGCGGCCTCTTCCCTTTTGTCGCGCTGCCCGCGCTCGCGGGCCATTCTCCACGGCGTCCGAGCCCCGCGCGCTCCTCTCCTCCGCGCCGCCACCGTCGAGATGCTGCGCTGCGGCCTGGCCTGCGAGCGCTGCAGGTGGATCCTGCCTCTGCTGCTGCTCAGCGCCATCGCCTTCGACATCATCGCGCTGGCCGGCCGCGGCTGGCTGCAGTCGAGCGACCACGTGCAGACGTCCTCGCTGTGGTGGCGATGCTTCCATGAGGGCGGCGGCAGCGGGTCCTACGAGGATGGCTGTCAGAGCCTCATGGACTATGGTGAGTGCCGCCACCTCCGGGAAGCCCTCCGGGGTGCGGCTGGGCGTGCGCGGCCTTCGGAAACTGCCCTAAGTGAAGGGACTGAACTGGGGCAGAGGTAGTGAGTGATGGGGGGGGGGAGTCTGTTTAGAGCTTAGAATTAGGCATCGGACTTGAACAAAAGAAAGCTGTAGCAGCTTTGAGTGGCCAAAATCAGGCCCAACACTGGACGAAAATGGCCCTCGTTTAAACTCTGTTTCGTGTAGGGTTTGTTGGTTACATGCAAAAGGTGATTTTCAGTCTCCGAAAAGGTTTGGATTAGGAAATATAATGAACAAAGTGTATTTTCTTGGAGACCTACTGAAATCTCTTACCATTACACCGAGTCCTGTGACTCCTGGTAAGATTAAAATATAAGTATTGAAATAGGTGCCTTCCCCAAGGTGGGTGTATTCGTTTAACTGGAACTAAGTGAAAGCAACTCTTCTTCCATTGAAAAAGCCCTTTCCGTCAAAGGGTTAGCAATTACGATTTCAATAGGGACTGCAGTATTTTTAAGCAGCAGGCTAGTTCCTGAGGGCTTTTGTTTTAGGGGGTGTCTTTTTGACTTAAGTCCAGCATTGTTTAGAAAACTTACTGATTTTAATCTGATTTGAAATCTACACAGCAAACACATCTTCTGCACCAGCAAAATAAAGCAGAGTTGACAACTTTAATATACTGCAGATGGAGTATTTCATTTTTCCAGCATGGAGGGAGCCTGGGTGTTTTACTTAATATGCGGGACTGGAGAGGAGCACAGTCCTGAATGCTGCTACCCCCTGCTTAGGGTAGTGGAGAAGAACAGCTGGGATCTATTGTGATTAGCAGTGTGTGCCTGGGGTGCGGGAGAGAAGGGTTTAAGTATGACCATAATCCGAAACTTAAAGCTAACTGCTACCGAATGAGGAAGTTTAATAGTTTTAAACTCAGAAAGAAGGTTACCTTGCCTTTTCCCATTCCCTGCTAGGACCATTGACTTGATTCTTTACTCCGAAGTGGCCCATGGCTTCCAAGCACACTGTTTATTTGTGGCTCTGGGGGCGCCTATCCCGAGCTTGGTGCTGTGTCTTATCTACTGTGGAATTGTTTGGAAGTTCCCCATGAGCTTTCCTGCTAAGGGAGGCATGGTCCTCATTAGCAGCTAATAAAATGTGAAGACTGCATGGAATTCCTGCTTTCCTTAAAGTCTGTGTTTTTCCTCTTAAACAGAGCGCCTGCCAGCGTTTCTGTTATCTCAGATCTTAGGTTTTAAAAGGGAATTAATTTCTTTGAAGTAATGTATCTGTATCTTTTAGTGAAAATGCATTGGAGCTCAGCCTCTTGTAGGGGAACTTAATAGGACTGCTTAAACAGGTGTGTCTTTAAACAGACTTGATAATCATACTCAGAACAAAGCCTAGTACAGACCCAAAGAGCACTCTGCAATCCCCTGCATGTGAAGTCAGGTTATTGCACCACGGGAAGAGAGGTGCTGGTAGAACCAGCAACACTATGCTGGGACGTGATCTGGCCTGCAAGGCTCTGGCTGTGACTACAGCCCTCTTGTGAAACTCACACAATGCAGTTTTTATTTTTCTTAACTTGCAAGATGAGCTCACCTTCGTAGGGTGTGGTGCCTCCAGCCTCAGAATGATATAGTGCTTTGTATATGGAAGAGAATAAGCAGGTTTTGTGGGTTTAATTTCTTAATTAGAAGTCTAAAGCACTAACTCTTAATTGTAAAGACAACACTGACCCAGTGTATAAACTGTGTTTCAAGTTGATGTAGAAATTGGTCTTTGGTAAAGTTCATTTTTCCAAGTAAAAAAAATTGGTTACTACCTTTATGATGCAGCAAGACTGATTTTTTATAAGAGGGTGGTGGCTTTAACATCTCTATTAAGCCACGCCTATGACCTTTGCAAAGATAAGTAAGTGCAAATAATGTGTTAGACGCAGCTTTTGTGCAAGACCTAGAATCAAATCGTGAATCTAGATCCACTGTCACTAGATGTCCATGGGAAGAAGAATATAGATGTGAACTCCTCAAAGAGAGGTCCAGCTCGGGCTCCTGTGCTCAGAGATGAGTTGGAGAGTTTATTATACTTTCAGTTCATTTTCTGCCATGGACTGTTGGCTAGTTTTGCTTCACAAATACTGAAATTGTGGATTCCTACACTGTAGCTCAATTTTCTAGGCATCTCTATCTCTGGAGATTTTCAGATAACCTCAGTAAGGCTTTGCAGAAAACAGTATGTTCAAGATTTCTATAAAACGTAGTAAGCACACACTCCCACATATGTATAAACACAACAAGGAGTAAGATGGATGGCTCTAATTAAAATGATAATGTAGAGGATTGAGTGTGTATATCCACTCTTAAAAAAATTCTTGGTATGTACTAGAGTGTAAATGTTGTGATTTACATTGTAACTATTAAGAAAGTATACCTTTTTATTACAAAGTGCTTGACCATCTCTTTCTATTAATTAATACTCATAACATTAATATGTTCATTTTGATATTAAAAACAGATTATTCCTGGCAAGTCTTGGCAATAATGCTAATAATAGAGACGTTTGTATAAAGGGAAATAGTTCCTTAGAACTATGTAAAATGCAGAGTATTATATTCTCCATGGTTATTGATAGTTTTTTAAAGAATTTCAGGTTGCTATATCACCTCATTTTTCTTCATAAATGAACTCAATTATACACTGAATATTTGTTTTTACATGATATTAACAACTAAAGAAATACCCAGCTTCACAAATACTCTAATTTTTTTTAAATTTTATTTATATATTTGACAGAGATAGAGACAGCCAGCGAGAGAGGGAACACAAGGAGGGGGAATGGGAGAGGAAGAAGCAGGCTCATAGCAGAGGAGCCTGATGTGGGGCTCGATCCCATAACACCGGGATCACGCCCTGAGCCGAAGGCAGACGCTTAACCGCTGTGCCACCCAGGCGCCCCCACAAATACTCTAATTTTTAAACAAAATCTTGAGCATATAGAGCATGGAGAGAATCTCACATTTCTATTTGTCCAAACAGGAAAAGAACATTGAAATGATCGGTCTCATTTCACCTATAAGTAAAATGCAGCATCGAATTTGCATGCGTGTCCACGCACACTGTTTTTGTGCTGCCAGCACCCTTTCTTCCCCAGTTTTAAGGAAAAAATATATTAGGAGGATATTTTCAATATCAATGATACAGATTTCAAATCCCAAGCAGGCTCCTACTTGTCAGGGTGGAGACTGATGGTGATGAGTTTATGCGCCAAGAATGGCAGTGGGATTCAGTGTGGCCAAGTTAGAGTGCCTGCTTCAGCCCCGAGCTCAGAAGTACACAGCTTCAGCTTTACCAGATGCCTTTGATTACCACACAGTGCATTGAATGTGTTGTTTTTTGTTTTTTGGTATGTTTGTTTGTTTTTACGTGAAATCAGTCTCGGGTAAGTCCAGGAATCAGAGTATTATATGAAATATTTTAGATCATTTGGCCCTATGGTTCTTAAATGTACAGGAATGAGAGAAGTACAAAGTGAATAGGTTTACATTAGGCTAAATTAGGCCTTTTGAGGCCCTTTGGCAGGGAGGCAGGGCGAGGTATTGAAATGTTATCATTTTATGAAATCAGGCATTTGTGGATAGATTATTCTTTGTGGGTGCGTGTTCATGGTTTTATACAGCAAAATAAAAAGTTGGCCACTCAATTGATTTTCATAATTAAAAATATATGTGTGTGTGTGTGGATTTATAAAATCCAGACGTGTGGGAACCAGTGGCTGGCCTACTTGCTGCACTTAGCAGGAACCGCCCGGAAGCCTCACTCCCTTTTAAGTGACCTGACTTGTTTTCTCCCTGCTAGCGGACACACACTCCCAGGCTATAATAGAAGGGTGTAAGAGTGCACCTGTCCAAGCTTTCACCAAAGCCTGTGCTCATCAACACCTCCCGTGACGAGCTAAACCTCTTCCCTTTGTTCCGCAACTTAATTCAGTTCCCTGGACGCTGCTGTTTGCCGAAAAGTACGTGTCTTACACTGATGGAGCTCAAGTGTGCTTCCATGTAAATGCTACTTCCCAGCCCTCTTCATCTGACACTTTCAAGGGTCTGTGAAGAGAGCTCCCCGATTCCCTGCTAGTTATCATGTCTAAGTTCAGGGTACAAATCTCCATGTTCACATCTTCCTGGGTAGGATGGTTTCCCCACTGAGACTTTAAAACAAGACCATAAAGAGGTAACGTATCGTGGTTCTATAAAAACCCAGCGGTAAGTAGTTCTCATCAGGCTCAGTTTCAGGAGAGAACGCAGAGCATGTAAAGAATCTCACACCGACTGGATGCCATCCCATGTGACCCTGACCTTGCTTTACTGCCTTCTAAAGCTTCTGCAAAATTGCTTCTTCTGATGTAGATTTTTTTGGAGGCCTGTAACAAGTGGTCCTCTAGATTTTTGCTACTCAACGTGTCCATACCAGCGGCATCCGCATTGTCTGGAAGGTTATTGGACACTCAGTGTCTCAGGTCCCACCTACTGAAGCAAAATCTGCAGTTTCACAAGATCCCCAGGTGATTTGTAAGCACTTTCTGGTTTCAGAGGCTCTGTCCTGTGTTCCTGCAGATTACCTCCTCATTGACACGCCCCAGTCTTTTTGAATATATATTCCACCCATGTGTGTCTTTATTTGTAGATAGGATCTTCTTAATTTTTTCAGTTATGATTTTATCCAGTTTTCAGTTCTATGACATAGTCTGTTTGACATAAAGAACCCTATACAAACAGTAGGAGATCTGACAAAATCTCAGATTTACTAGGTAGGGCCTTCGTACTATTAATAGATGAATCTGTTATTCTGGAAAGGGACCCTATTCGAATTGGGTGGCAGGTTGGTGTCTGCTGGGCACTGAGTAAGGGGCTAGGCCAGACTGTTTGGTGCCCATGTGTAAAACTACTGAAGAATGCAGCAAATCTCTTAAAAGAGAAACTAACTTTGGAGGAACAGTCAGTCACAGTCTGCAAAACATTACCCACAATACTAAACATATTAGTAGTGCTCTCGTCTTACAAAGTTTTTTTTTTTTCCCCCCACAAGCTTCAGTTTGTTATGGTTTCTCACTTGGCATTCAAGATATTTATTTATTTCTACTATCTATCTATCTATTTATGTATTTTGCTCCTTTCTTAATCAGTTGACCTTACTGTTCTTTTCCTAGCTGTATTTGCCTTGTAACATTGTATTTTCACAAGCCGTCACTGGAAAAAAGATACAGCATTTTTCTGATACAAAAACTTAAAAGCATTTCCTAGGAAAAACTCAGAATTTCATTAGTGACCATTAGTGTTGATTTAAAGTTGAATCTTTGCAAGCGATGGCAAAATTAGGTAAGCTGTTCTTCATCCAAATGGATCTTAATGAATCTTATTTACAAGTGGATTTATAAGGCTGCTGGTTTCTTTGATAATAGGAACTTCTCCAAGTGGCACTTAGAAATAAATTTAGGACATAATAGATCATCGATAACACCAGATTCATCTTCCCTTAAGGAGACAACAAAGAGAAACCATTCCTGCACAGAAACACAGCATCTGTTTACCTGGAGTACTGTATGATTTGTGGTCTTGGTTCAGAGAGTGCTAATTGACAACGAGAATCCTCCCTGCTCTCTATCACAGACCACAATTAGGAAAGGCACCATAGTTTTGAGCATAAAATAATAATGGAGGACAGACTTGTCTTCACAATAAAGATGGACATTCTGCCTTTGAAGTGCCAGGGACCATCTATCTGTTCAATCGTGGAAGAAGTAGTAGGATGAGTTTTTCAAAAATTGATGTTTTTCTATTGGGGTTGGTAGATACGGTATAATTTAGACCATGGTATAATATAAACATACAAATAGTTCCCAAGAGGTTTGGGTTAATTTGCAGTTATTAGGCTCATTCTAGGTAATTAAGTGAGACCCAAGGTACTTGGGGTACAGATTTATCTTTTTTCAAAAGGTATGTTGTGGAGATTTGCCACGTTATAAGTCTACACGGCTGTCGGTCCCCTTCTCGGGCAGAATATTGGGCTGGGCTGACCCTGCTCAGACCCGGGAGGGTCCATCTCATCGTTTTATAGCAATATAGTCATTGATATGAGAAGGCAGGTTGTCTCACTGGTCATTCATCAGCCAGATCTTCCAGACCGCGCCCAAATTTGGGTCGTCAGTGGTAGTTAAGTGATTCATTGTGGGCGTTTCCATGCCGTAGGAGCAGGCTACACGCATTCTACTTCCAGAGAAGCATTTCTCAAGACAAAATGCCACTTAATTTGCCATTTTGATTTTCCTTAGACTCAGCATTTTAAGTAAACAAGCCACGACTGAATTATTTCACATAACATAGGCCAAGTGCTTAAAATGGGCTATGTTTATATTTGCGCTCACCTGTTGACTTCAGGTTGGGTGAACTGGCTTCCTATTTTCTTAATTTCTTTTAAGTCCTTAAAGCTCAGTGCAAATTACACCTCCGCTATCATGTGAGAGGAAGTAGTAATAGCAATAATCTATGTGCATCTTCCCCAAAGAAATAGGAATAATTATTGATGTTCCTCTTCATAGCTCCATCATACATGACTCATTTCACTATACTTTTAAAACCTTAATCTGTGACTGTCGAAGTTTGGTTATCAAATTATGTTCCTTGTTAGGAAGTTTGATTGTTATGATTGAAAATTCCCATTCTGCTCTGCAGTTTCCCCCTACGTTTGCATTCCTCTGTTCCTCTGCATGCTTCTGTACGTATGTCTCCTTTTATTGCAGTTTCTAACCTGTGAACTCAAAAGGAAAAATCAGTATCTGCTTCTTTGAATTTAATAATTGGATTTAATTGAATGTAATGATTGGCAGTAGCCATAAAAATCTATAGAAATGTGACTGTCATTGACAGTGGGTCCCATCCTGAAAATTTTATGCTCTTGTTTTTAGCAGTGTTGCATCTGTTTTCAGAAGGAGATTAATCATCTCTCTTAGTTCTCAAACTTGAGCATGGATGTAAGAAATGTCAGTAAGGTGCAGATTCCTGGGTCCTACCTCTTGAGCTGTGATTCAGTGGGTCGGGAAGGAACCACAGGAATCTATATTTTTAATAAGCACCACTGATGATTTTGACACCATGGCCTATGGGCTAGGCTCTGAGATGATCTGATTAACGTTCTTCTTTCCAAAGCAGGGTCCTGCTTCTCTGACAAGTTCCCTTACTTGAAGGACAGGGCAAAAGGGAGAATGTTTCACATTCTGGCTTTATTCATTTCTGTTTTAAAATAAAACATTTTTATTTTATCTTGCCCCTAAGGTCTCTTATTGATCTCCAGAAACCGCAAAAAGATCTGGAGGAAAGTAAAGAAAATTATAAATATCAAATCAGGCCCCCTCATGCACTCTCAGCCTTGTCCTGCAGCGATACCAAGGGATAATTTGTGGGGAAACGGTATTTCTGAAGCATATAAAAATGTGGCTTTTCCTTAATAACCTACCCTGCCCCAGTCATTCATAAACCTAGAGGAAGATCTGGGAGGAGCTTGGGGATTGGAGAAAGTAACAGGGGAACTTAGTTCAGGTTTGTCTATAACAGATGAAGATGTCAACATTTGGTGGGCAACTGAGGAACAACGATGTGATGGTGCAGAACTGTGCAAATATAGGAAGAAAACGGAAAAACTTGAGGTCCAGGAGAAAAGTCATAGGTATACACGAGGAACTTCTTGAATGGTGAAGGCTGGAGAATTCCTAGCTCCCTGACTTTTCACACAAGGGCTGTCATCCTCACAATCATCTTGAAAGAAGGCATTTTTCACCCCAGTTAGCAGCTGTGCAGACGATGGTGGCTAACTGGTGGCAGAGGCAGAGTAGAAATGAGGTCCAGCCGGCTTCAGAGCCCCAGTGGCCTCTGCTCTCCGATTTCTTTTACTTGGACCAGTCAAATGACCTATCCAGAAGGGAGGATACAGTTGTCAGCCGAGCTGTGTTCAAGATGGAGTAAAACCAGCGTGGATGTGCACATAACTCTCTTTTTCGAGTGCAATACAGAGGAATAGGTCAAGAGCGCATGTTTGTTAATCAAGGAATGAATGAATGGATAAAAAAAAAATGTGGGAGATCCGTACAACAGAATATTTTTTGGCCATAAAAAGTGATGGAGTGCTGGTACCTGCCAATACGGATGAGCCTGGAAGCCATTGTGCTAGGTGAAAGGAGACACTCACAAAAGCCACGTGGTAGGGATCCCATTTATAGGAAATGTCCAGAATATGCAAATTGGTAGAGACGGAAACTAGATTAATGGTTGCTGGAAGCTTGAGGAAGGGGAGAATGGCAAGTGACAGCTAATGGATGGGGGGTTTCTTTTGGGGGTGATGAAGATTTTGGAATTGTAAGTGGTGATGGTAGCACCATCCTGTGAATATAGTAGAGACCCCTGAATTGTACACTTTGAAAGAGTGAATTTTATGTAAATTACATATCTGAGAAAAATCATGTTTTGGATTTAGCCAGGCTGGAAATCAAAGTTTGCCTGAACCACCTATCAGCTGTGTGGCTACAGGCAGGTCACTTGAACTTTCAAAGCCTTAGTATATCCTCATTTCTAAAGAAATGATGATAAAGATTTTTTTATTTTTAAGTAATCTGTACGCCTCTTGTTGAACTTACAACCCTGAGATCAAAAGTCCCATGCTTCACCAACTGAGCCAGCCCGGCGTACCGCTAAAGAAATGATGATAGTATGAACCTTTAAAAGGTATTGTGGGTATCTGGGTGACTCAGTTGGTTAAGCCTTGGACCCTTGATTTAGGCTAGGTCATGATCTCAGGGTCGTGAGATTGAGCCCCGAGTCAGGCTCCACCGTGGGCGTGGGACCTGCTTAAGATTCTCTCTCCCCTTCTCCATCTGCTCCTCCCCCACCTCCCTCTCTTAAAAAAAAAAAAAGGACATTAAAATTTATTGTGAAGATTTAGTGAACTAACACATGTCAATTTCTTAGCACAGCGCCTGGCACAGAGCAATTACATCACCAATGCTAGTTATGCCCTCTAGAAAGCAGGTTGTATTGGAAGACATTTTTGACATCAGTGCAGGTTGCACAATGGGAATTATTGACTGGAATTGTTAGCCTGGGTATCATGGCTGTCCCTATTTCCACAGGCTCAAAGTAGGACAGCACAGGGCTGGCAGTGCCATTTGGATTTTCAAACCCAGAACTCAATTTTCACTTCATCCTGATTGCTTTTAAGGCCCATATCCATCATTAAGAGATATTGTGCTATAAATTCTGTATACTTCAAGTTAAAATTTAGACAAACAATGGGATATGTTTGTACCTAAACTTGTTATAAAAAATCACAGCTTCGGGGCGCCTGGGTGGCACAGCGGTTAAGCGTCTGCCTTCGGCTCAGGGCGTGATCCCAGCATTATGGGATCGAGCCCCACATCAGGCTCCTCCGCTATGAGCCTGCTTCTTCCTCCCCCACTCCCCCTGCTTGTGTTCCCTCCCTCGCTGGCTGTCTCTATCTCTGTCGAATAAATAAATAAAATCTTTAAAAAAAAATCACAGCTTCTTTATAATTAAGTTGTTTTAGTGCACCTCTCTGCCTAATCCTAAGTACATTTTCAATGATTACTTTGGCACAGAACCAAACATTAATACGAAACAAAGATCTTTTTAAAGGTATTTGAACCATTTCCTAAAGCAATAATAACTTAATTGTTCAATACCAAAAGTGTGGTTTATTTTGGTTGTGTTACATTAGAACTTGAGTGAACCTTTTATTTTATTTATTTTTTAAAAGATTTTATTTCTTTATTTGAGAGAGTGCAAGGGGGCGAGAGCAAGAGAGAGCATGAGCAGGGGGAGGGACAGAGGGAGAGAACCTTTTAAATATACCTATTTATATGGCCTCTTTATTACATGAGGAACAGTTGAATGAATTTTACCATTCATTTCAGAGACAGAAACTCTCGCCCCAAGTCAGAGGGGAATAGGCATTACTGCAAGCAATATGTCAGTGCCCTCCAAATGAATTGCCTGTTCCTCCCTTGAGATATGGAGATGCTTAAGTACTGTCAAAAAGACTATCCTTCCACCCAAATATAAGTAGTAAAAAATAAAAAAACCTCCTATTGATACTGCGACAGTGATTTTAAAATTTGGTACATGTGTCTTATTAATTTCTCTTCTCTTACAGCGTGGGGAAGGGCAGCAGCCGCCATGCTTTTCTGCGGCTTTATCATCCTGGTGATCTGTTTCATCCTGTCCTTCTTTGCCCTCTGCGGACCCCAGATGCTTGTCTTTCTGAGAGTGATTGGAGGCCTCCTGGCCCTGGCTGGTAAGACTAAGTCACGGTTCTTCATTCGTACCTTCAGTAGACATCATGACAGTACTGTCCAACCCACACTCCTTGACAATTACACTTCCGGATCTGTTGTCAAAAATGTGTCACCACAGGAAGAAGGAACGAAGGCACACACTTTAAGGTCTAGGTCCCTTTCCTCCTGTGTCTCAGGTGGTACCTCACGTTCCCCGTCCATGTTGCATGCTGCTGTCTCTTGCAGGTGACCCTATGTCCAGTGACACCCCTACTTTGGGGGACCAGGGCTGACACAGGGCTGATTCAGTGCACTGTTTCCATAGCAGTCCCAGTGCTGGCCTCCTATGAGCCCCTTGCTGAGGGCACTGGACTGTCCCTGAGCCATTTTACTTATGGAAGGAATGTTACAATCGCATGACATGGCGGGCCATAGAAAGGTTTTCTGCAGTGGGACAGGAGACCCTAGGAGGGACCAGGTCTGGAACAGCCTTTTTGTATCATAGAGCTGATTCTGCAGGATGGGAGACTTCGTGATGCAGGTGGGTGTGGTCAGAGTAAACATTTATTAATGGAATACACCAACTAGGAATCTAGGAGCACAGCCGGCTGGCACCGCTTGCTGTAGACTAAGGTACTTAATAGTACAGAGTGAAAATGCGTTCCTACCCTATGACTTGGCAACAGACATGGGAAATATTATGTGAAAAGAATGCAGAACAGAACAGAATATGTATATGCTCATTATAGCTTCATGGAGTTATGTATGTTCATTGAAAAAGAATACAAAAGTCCATTTAATCAAGTTCTTATTTTTTTAAGTTGCTTAAAATGTTAATATGGTTAATAGTAATTATAATAAGGTGACTCTTATGCCGAAGAGTTTAGAAGTCTTCTTGACCTGTGTTTTCTTTCTTATATCCTCCTTACACTTCCCCATGGCAGGATGACTACTCCCCTCCTGTGTTTCTGTTCCCCCTGCCTGGAATGCTGTTCCCTCTGACCTCCATCTCTCCGTTTCTATTTGTTCCTTAGATTTCTGCTTCTCTGCAGACTTTTCTGGTGCTTCTCTACGTTGATCATTCACATCATTGGCTTGTTGTTTCATTTAGTTACTCATTTATTAAATGAACATTCCAATGGTGTGCTGTTAAACACCAATATTGTCAAATCTATGTGCGTGTGTGCATGCACACTGTGTGTATGTTTGTGCGTGCGTGCACACTGCATGTATGTGTATATATTATTTTTGCTAACCCTGAAAATATTAACTGTGTTTGGCACAGGAAATACCAAGATGAAAAGATACCCTTCTGTACCACCCTGCTTTCGACTGTGCACCACAGTTTTGCACTTTTTACTTTAGTAGATACAATGCTTACACAGGTCCTAAGGAGGGATTCTCTAATTGCTTTCTGTCTATATTTTGTATATTCAGCATTCTGCTCAGTGCAGGTCTCCCTGACATAACAAGAGTCAATAACTTGTTTTGGCTCATGATGGCTAGATCCCTGCAGTCCCTTTCATCCACAGGGAGTGGATTTAACACTTACTTAAAGGCAAAAGTCAGTTGTGGAAGAGGGATTTACTCTGTTGTTCCCATGCATTCATTCATGTGTCCATATTCATTTTGGGATGTTTTTCTTCCCTTTAGCCATATTCCAGATCATCTCCCTGGTAATTTACCCTGTGAAGTACACCCAGACCTTCAACCTTCACGCCAGCCCCGCTGTCACTTACATCTATAACTGGGCCTACGGTTTTGGGTGGGCGGCCACAATCATCCTGATTGGCTGTGCCTTCTTCTTCTGTTGCCTTCCCAACTATGAAGACGACCTTTTGGGCAATGCCAAGCCCAGGTACTTCTACACATCCGCCTAAGGTGAGGAGTGAGCAGAAGATCGCTGCTGCCAAGATGGATCCAAGAGCAAGAAACGGTCTTCTCCAGCATCCTTTGACCCCATTTTGTGGGCAGTGTTCATATCATTAAACCAGTCAATGCTTAAAGAGTTTGGGAGAAAATATTTTTTAAATGGTGTTATAGTTTCATATTCATCTTTTATATATGTTTTATAAACAAAACTTATTCTTTTAATTAATGACCTATAATATGCTAATATCCCCTTATATCTATCCATACCATTTATACAACATTTGTAAAAGAATATGAATATGAAACTTAACCACTGTATAAGGCAAAAATGAGAAGGCTTCAAAGATTGGACTGGCATGATCGAGTTTCTGGTTTCCCCAGATGGAATGGACTGGGTCTATTAAAAGCCAATGAGAAGAGAGAGATTATTAGTAAAAATTGCCAGTGACCAAATATCCTAAAAGAAATGCAAAAAATAAATATTTTCCAAGCTTTCACCTATTTAAAGGAGTGAAATAGTTTCCTAAATGCATATTGTTTGTGAGAATTTCTAACTAACATCCTAAGCGATTTTTTTTTTTTTTTTTTTTTTTTTGCGAAGCTTCACCTTAACTTGATATGGCATCTAGGAAAGTACTCTTTCATAGCCAAAGCCTGATGCAGCAGTAAGGCCTCCTCATTTAGCGAAACGTTAACATGAAATTTTTTCTTTTAAAGTGGTTTATAGGGTTGGGGTGTGGGAAAATGCTGTATTAATAAATCTGTACTCTCTTGTGTCTATATGTTGAGGAACACAGTAGATGGATTGAAAGAAGAGCTGGGTCTAATTCGTCACGCTTATAGGCATGAATCGGTGGGTTAGTAAGGCATTAGGAGCGCCATTCCTCTCACAAAGTGACATTAAAACAGCCGAAGGAGAGGAAGTGGCTGGAATTGTTCGTCTCAGGTTGACTGGGCTCTAATCATATAGACACAACTTCTGGTAGATTGCAATTGTAAGCAACACCTTAAATGTAGTTACAAACCTGGTCTTCCTTGGAAAAAGAGATATAAAATATCTGATATAAGACCTACAACAGGAGAATTCAGGGACGTGAGATTTCTCTGAACGGCAAATAGAGGATATATTGCATTGACTGTGATTTTTTTTTTTTTTACCATTTGTACTTAATGTTATGAAAACCAGTTCATTTTATAGATCAAATTATTATTTTGTAAGTTGCAGAATAAGCAATTGCAGTTTTCACTATGAATTTTCCCCAATAAACCAGGTGTTCTAATCTTGTTTCTAGTTTGTAGTTTTTGGTCTTGCTTTTTCTCCTTTTTAACTCTCAGAAAGAGACCTTTTAAAGGACGCTTTGAGTGGGGCAAAATAATAAGAACATTGGGTAAAATGAAAAGTAGCCTTTTCTTAGTTTGAAGGGTCTTGCTTATTTTAGGTTTCCAATAACAATGTTTGAAGGGACTTTCATGGATTCAGGTAGTCTGCTCCCTGGACTTCTTCCTCAGTGACCGGTACCCAGCACACAGACCCGTACAGCCCCTATCCCATGCTGCCATCAGAGGGAAATGGACTAAGAGACCTCTCATAGGTCCAGATGCCAGGGACCATTGCGTGGTTTAGCTGAAGGTTCATTCTTCTCTCATCTTCCTGCTTGAGATGGGATCTTCTTCCACTCAGATAGTGGGGACAGCAAGCAGTTTCTTCTTTTCCCCTTCTCCACATTCCCAGCTGATCGTGGTTTTCCAGCATGGGCTGTAGGTTAATTCCCCTATGGTGTGTGGAAATGTGAAGACGGGTTGCCAAGTGGCATGGTGGGAGATTGGAGATACTTCTTCTTCATGCTCCTATTGGCCAGTTGGTTCTTGGCAGTCAATGTTTTTCTGTGTTTTTCAAAATATGAGGTGAATGCTTCTCATCATAAATTTAGAAGAATGTCACCTGGGTGATTATTTGCACCAAAAATTTTTAAAAATTCTGTGACAGGTAGAGGACTTGAAGTGATAATTAACAATGCTAAAAATGTCATCTTCTAAAATAATAGCACAGGTAATTTAAAAAGATAATGAGTATCTAGACAGTAAGAAACTAGAGCTCCCATTATACTTGAAAATGATTCCAGATACACGTTTCTCTAAAGCAAGCACGCCTGTCTTTGGATTTTTCCCTGTCCAACTTTTTTCTTCCCCTCCTTAATAAATTACACACTATATTCTAATGATGCACATTTAGAAAAAATATGGCTTCCTGGGACCAATGGTCTGTATGAACAGCAGCATTTCAATTTGAAATGTTTGTAACAAAGACACACTGAGTGTTGTTACTTTGGCTAAAATGTTCCACTTCTTTCAGCCTCATTCAGGCATAGAGATCCTCTGTTCCTTGTCAATTCATATTAACCAGGACAGATACTTTTATGTCATAAACAGAGCTGGAGAATTCCAGAGCATTCTGGAAAGTAATGAAGAATTTGACTAAGAAACCACCTGAAGACCAGCAACGCATTGCATATTTCCCCTAGTAAAGCTGGGTGGCTTTTGACTCTGTAATTATATTAAGACTCCCCACCCTTTAAATAAGCAGTTGTAGGTTCCCAAAACAATTATCTCACGCTCACACTGTAAGTAGTCAGATATGCTCGGAGCCATTTACTGTTGAACGTAACAAAGAAGTAATACGTCAAGGTCTTGCAGTTGTCACAGAAGCTAACTATGGAGTGTAATTACTTTTAGCATCACAACCATATACTGCAGGAATGGCAATAAAGTTTGATAGGCTTTCCTTTCCTAAGAAAATGAAAACAATGGGGAGAATATAGTCCTAATATCTTCATTATGTTGATTTTTGCTACAAACTCCTGCTGAAAGACAGTCCTATTCATATAATAAACATGAATGCAGAATCAACTCATTTTGCTTTTCTAGGCATCCTGAAAAAGCCATATTTGAATCTCACCCAACTTTGGCTCTTGCTGGGTCTGCAGGGGTGGGGCAGTTTACTTCCCCCTGGCCTTATAAACTCATCCATAAAATGACTGCAAATAATCCTTTTTTTTGTTCAAAATTCTTTGATTCAGTATGTTTGTATGTATATCTGCTCATTTGTTAATGTACTTAAATATTCTTGGGGAAAAACGAAATAGGGTAAAGTGGTGCTATTTTTTTATGTGGCTTTTTTCAAATTGGCTTTCACACCTAGAGACAGTGACTAAAATCTTAATACTGTGAGGGAATTTTTTTCTTTAATTGAAAATGAAAGAAGATTCCTATAGTTGGAAGAACCACTAAATAAGTGAATGTGAACTCTATCATGGGCATAAGTAAAACTAAAGCTTAGAAGAAAGGAAGCTATTCCAGGGAGCTTCTGTTCTAAGTGCTTCCCATGTACTAACCCATACAAACCTCATCTTGGCCCTCTGATACGGGTTTAGTTTATTTTTAACTGTTCAAAGAAGGAATGAAAACATAGGAATGTGAAGTAACTCTCTCAAGATCAGACAGCTAGTAAATAACAGGAATAGTAAGTGCAAAATACAGTGCTATGGTATTTGGTGCAGTGGGGAATAGTAGAGTAGGTACTATCACCGGACGAGTATTCATGGGCTCCCCCCTCCCCCCACTGTGATCGTGTGGGGCCCTCAACCGCTTCCACATCTCCATGCTCTAGGAAAGGGTGTGCCTTTCCAATGTGTTTGGGGTACATGGTGGGGGTATTGTATAAGGGGGAGGTGTGGAGTAAAGGAGAAGGTGGAGGGCCAGAAGTATAAAGGGCTAGGCCTGAGTGGGGGCAGCTAAAGGAAATAAATGGGAGAAAGGAAAAAAAAAGGATTTAAAAATGGATTTCTCAGATCTGTGTATCTCACTGCACAAAGTTGGAGAAACAGTTCATACTGCTCTGAGTTTTCATGATTGTGCTCTCTTCTTTTGGATCCCTTCTCTGTGACTGGACCACATGAGTCATCACTTTGTAAGTGTTGCAGGTATAAGCCATCTTCCCCATTATCCCAGGGGTGTGGTTGAAATGAGAGGGTCCAGTTTTGATTTGGTGGCTTGATGGAGAGGGCCTCGTAAATAAAAACCCAGGAGCATCTTTCCAAAGCACTTATTTTTAGTCTTCCTAACATGTACTGCTTTTGATATTGCAGATTATTGGTCTTAACTTTTTTAGACATTAGAATCATCCATACACTATAGAATGTCATGAGTCTTCATTATTGTTTATAGACGACTTTGAAATATGTATTACACAATAACCCATGTGGTGAACACATGGTATTCTCATAAGATAGAGTACCTAGACAGAGATAGACCATATCTCTGTTATATTACACAGTATTTCTCATCAGAAATAGAAACAAAGAGAAAAAGGGCTCCTTTCCCTTTCCTGCATCACTGTGTGTACATCTTTTTCACCAAAGTACTCTCAGCTGAGGAAGGTGAGTGCATACCTCCCAGTTTTACCTGACTTTCTACACAACTGTTTAACCTGAAATATAGCCATGCTTGTTTTGATATAAAAATATTTTAAATCACAATTCCTTAACTCTCCACCTCCCGTCCCCGAATCTTCAAATAAAATGGAGCAGATATGAATGAAGTTTGACCTGTTTGGGGACATCATTGACTCCTTAGAAACAATTGTCTGAACTCCCAATCCTTGACATTGATTTAGATGGAGGAGACAAGTAAGTGTTTGGAATAGTCCTCTAGTACTTAATTCCCTTCTGTAGAAAGAAATTCAAAGTATTACCAGGAAAACCACAACAGAAATTCCAGCAATTTTGAAAAGTAAATTGCTGTGAAAGAGGGATGACTCTGAACAGGACTATTTCACATACTCTTGCAGTGAGGACGCCCACGCCTCTGCCAGGGGCAAAAGCACACTGCTCTGGGAACTTGGGATGAAGAGACCGAATTCCAGCTCCTTCTTTTGAATTCCACCCCCTTTCCTCACTGCTTCCACAACTGTTTTTTTGTTTGGTTTGTTTTGCACTGGAGTGTTAACAACAGGTCTACTGAGGTCAAAAGATTGCTTTACCTCACCTCTGTGGATATGGTTTCAGGTTTTAAAACTCCTGAAGACAGACCCAGATAGGGACCCCTCAGTCAATGTTCAGAGTCTTTTGTTGTTTGAGATCATTCTTCGGGGCTGGGCTTGCCTTGTCGCACATACAGCTCATTGTTCCTGGATTTCACAAGTCTGCTAAGTATCTGGGTGTATTTTCTGGGTGTGGCAGAGGGGAGGATAACACACCTCAGGTGTGGGAAAAGACAGCCCAAAAGGAAAGTTAACAAGGTTCAGATCCTGTCATGTTAAAGATGTTCCACTTGTACTATTCTGTGCTTCATTATTGATCTAGAAACTCTCCTTAGCTGTGGAGATAAAGGAAAACTCAGAAGAGGTGTGTGTGTGTGTGTGTGTGTGTGTGTTATAAAGATAGCTCTCTGGTGAAGAAATGGAACCCTGTTGATTTAACTGGAATAAGGTTGTCTTAGTGATAATGAGTCACCAAATAATCATAATAGACAGTTGTATAATGGTTTGCTCAGCCAGTTTTTCCAGTACAAAGATTCAAGGTAATTAGCCTGTGATTATCAACTGTTTTTGGATTAGTTGCTTTTAAGAGGGAACACTTAGATTTGAAACAGAAACTGAACTAAATCACTAAAAGTCAATTTAGTGAGACTTTGAAAACAAGTTCCATATGTGAATCCTCTGTTTCTCTGTTCTATACTTTGTTTGTGTGACTCAGCAGATATTCTGCAATTAAAATGCTTCATTGACAAGGTGTATTTCCAAATGCCACCCCACCCGATTTCTAGTCAAGTAACACCACAATGCCTACACATTATTTTTTCAAGGAAAAAAAAAAACACAGCAAAAAGAAAAACTGATTTCGGTCCAGACAGAGAAGACTGAAGAACTGAAGTACATACAGGAGGCTGGCATTGGCCACGATGACCTTCATGTTGATAGAATGTACCATTGGAATAATCGCCTCTTCTGAAGATGTCTAGGTGGTCAGAAGTTGGATACATCAAGACTAGAGACATCACCATGAAAAAAATCAATCCTTGGCAGGCCCCAAACAAATACAAATGCCTCTGTCTCAGAAAAGCACATTAACCAGGCAGGATGCCTCCCAACCTGCCCTCTGGGTGGTTCTCTGGGTAGGTGGCACGCCATACCTTAGGAGGAGCCCCGCCATACCTTAGGAGGAGCCCCACTGGGCAGCCCTGGCTGTGGGATCAGGGCATTTAGATACCACAGTGAAACAGTCATCACTTCAAGGAGGAGCCCCAACAGGAATGAAAATTGCTTACCAGGATTGTTTTGAGAAGTTAGTCAAACGTTCTTCCATCTCTCCCTGCACACCCCACCCCCTCACCCCCACTTGCCTCCTCAGATTTTCTACTGTGAGGCTAAAAAACAGAGGCAGCTTTCACACATCGACATCAAGGACTTAAGACCAGTGTGAACACACTCCCCGTTCTCCAATTTATGTCTTTAAAGAGTAATGTAACATTCAGAAACATCACCAATGAAAGTCGAAGCTGAGTCAAGTGATGCTTGTCATTTTCTATTCACACATGCTGCACATACACAGACCTTAGGGAAGCTACATGTTGAACTATATGTTACAAAGTAAGAAATCCCCCAGTGCAGTTCCTCGGCTCAGAGCGCCACCTGTCCACTTCCTGACGGAGCAGGCTAACAAGAAGCTTCCAGCAACAACTGGGCTGGTTGTCCTAGTGGGGCTCTCTGGGAATCCCCGCATGAGCTGTCTGTCACACATGCATAAAGGGATGCTGTCCTGGGCCCCTGGGAGAGCCGAGTTGTTGAAGGAAAGCGTTTCAAGCACAGAGTCCGCTGCTAACCTTCCACCCGAGTCACTGGAGCTGGTCCAGTCCCGAGGGGCTTCTGTATAAACTTGCCTAGTTGTTCACATTCTTTTCCACAACAGATTTTTGTTCTAAGAATAGGTAAGAAAAGTGTTCAGAATGGATGGCTGTGTAATCCCGAGGCCACTTGGGGAACTACATGAAGAGTGAAGGACTATTAAACACGAAGCAGCCTGTGGCTGTGGTCTTTCTCTTAGCTGGTCCTTCATGAAGCTGCTGTTTGGGGACCTATGTTTGTTTTGGTAACAGAGCAGCCCAACCTGTCCCTCAAGTCGTCACAGCATGAGTTAGGACTGGCGGGAAAGTGTAGATAACTTCTACATTTTAAAACAAACTTTCTCTTGAAACACCTTTTTCCACTGAACAAAGAAGTTGGGAAAAACCGGCAAAATGAGAATCCTCAAAGAGGCATCAGAGGGCTTATATTCTGCGCCAAGCTGGCATGTTAAACATAGGTTTCTCATTTGCAGGAATTAACTAGTAAGAATGCTCTTTTTCTTTTGAGTTTTACAAATGCATTTAAGACTTTTATGAAAGAAAAGTCACCATATAGAATTGACCTAATATTCTCTGCGCAAGATGAGAGGTCAGTTTTTCACAAGAGAAATGCATATAAAAATTTCCAATAACTATTCTTGTTCCGGATATTAGCAGATGTTACTAAAAAGGATTCCACAGTCAAGTAATTGCAATCATATCTACCTTGTATCACTTTCTTACTATGTGCCAGGCTCTTATTTGACCATAGCAACAATCCCATTAGGTAGACACATGATCACATTCATGTCAGAGTTTGGGATACTGGGGTAAAGGGACGTTAGTGACTTCCAAAGGAAATAACGGAGCCATTATTCAAGCCAGGCACATTTGATTCTAAAGCCCATTCTCTTAACCATACACAAATATATTTAGGAAATACAGAGGTAAATAGGGTTTAAAGAATTTGTTTTAGGGGCACCTGGGTGGCTCAATTGGTTAAGCGTCTGCCTTCAGCTCAGGTCATGATCCAGGGTCCTGGGATTGAGCCCCCATATTGGGTTGCCTGCTCCGTGGGGAGCCTGCTTCTCTCTCTCCCTCTGCCTGCCGCTCTGCCTGTTTGTGCTCTCCCTTTCTATTTCTGTCAAATAAATAATCTTTTTAAAAAATTTAAAAATTTAAAAAAAGAATTTTGTTTTTTGCTTTTTGTTTTTTATTATCATACAGATTTCAAAACTATTAATGTGCCGAAATGAATTATAAGTCATCAAGAGGTTTTGAAATCAGAACACTGCCTTTTATATCGTGGCACACTGCCTCCATTTGGATTCCCGAGACAAGGATTTGGGGATACAGAGCTTTTTGGGAAGTGATCCCAGGAAGCACAAATGAAGGGATAAGGAGAAACAGCTTAGGAAAAAAGACAAATTAAATGCGTGTGTAGTCAGATCACTGCAGCTGGGGCTCAATACTGACAAGGAGCCATGTAGAATGCCCCTCAAAGTAGTTGTACTGAAGGCTAGGCAGCCTGGGCTCTTTTTCTCATGACTCTGCCTTCCATTGTTAAGATTCGCTGCTGGGATTTACATCCTGACATGTCTGGGCCGACCCGTGGGCAGGCTGAACAAGCTCTCAAGGTACCAGGTAAAGTGCTCAGGCCAACAGACAGAAAGACCGACACTGGCAAATGTGTAAGACTAAATTGGAGAGGAGTCAAGGACACACGGGTGGACGTCTACATTGCCTGCTTTAGTCCCTCACTCCTAGCTTTGCTTAGATCATCCCTGTCCTGCATTGGGTACACTCTGGTATTAATGCTTCACGGTAGTTTTGGGCCATGGGCTCTAAGCAGAATTTAAAAATGGGAGGATTAGTGAGATCCATTATAGTCCACAAATTTCAGCTGTGGCTTAGGCTTTCACTGATATTTCGTAACAGCAACTATATCCCCTTGTGATGGTCATGGTCAATTAACACCAGTATATTAACTCAGATTATTGGCCTGTTGGTCTACTTACCTGAGGAACCCCAAGTGACCAGTGGCAGTAGCTTTAGGTTCAGTGGAACCCTTATTATGTCCCCTGGTTGAAACACCCCCTTTTGGAGACCTAGACCTCTAATTCTGCAAAGCCCAAATTTTCTATCAGAGGGGGCACAAATTCTCCCAAACAAGACACTGAGAGCAAAGGTTCAAGGAGCTGATCTCAACCCTGAAAGGTCTGTGAGCTGGTACCTTCGCTGAGACTGTAAAAGGCTGTTTTAATATTTTATCAGTCTGGCAGCTTCTGGGAGAGATAGTATATGGAAAGACCAGTGGACCTCATGGTCATGTTGTCATACCTTGTCATACCTTGGCTTCCTTAGTTTAAAGAAATGTTATACAGGATCTCATGTCAATAACTCAACAACTCCATAAGTCCTTGGATAATGGGGCTGGTAGGAGCGCTGTAGGCAGGGAAGGGAAACAGAAGGAGACATCAACCCTCATAGGATGAATGCTCGTAGGATGAATGCTCCAGGATGGAAAGGTCTGATGTCTCTAAGTGGGTGGTTTATTTTTTTTGGGGGGGGGGTTCATTCCACCAACCTGTCTCTCAATCTAACATCCATTCCCATGTGTGTTCCCTCAGTACCTACTGGATAGATCAACCAGGTCCTGCAGTTCTTTTGATGGACAGGCCATCTCTTTCTGTGGTATGAACTTTACTCCCCTATTCAGGATATCCTAAGACCTCGCCCTAGTTATTGGTCTAGAAGCAATGAAGGAAGGAACAATGATAAGGACACTATCACCTCATGAGGCATCGGCGTCAAGTAAGGAACTTTGTATGGTTCCAGGCAATGGGAGGTAGCTTTTCTCTGCTAATGTAGACCTTTCCACCCAATGCCCCCACTCCAGGTCTTAGAGTCCAGCTCATTCCCTTTCAGAGCTTGATTTTTAACATGGAAGACCTAGGACTATGTTTTCAGTCTCCTTTGTATGTCTATCATCCTTATATCAAATCCTAGGCTGGATTTTCAACACAGCTTGCCCTATAGATATAGGAGATAAGGTCCTCTTTAAATGTTTTTCAGGAGGATCTCTGGCTTTCACATTGTGCCACAGTGAATTGAAGCTTGGTTGACCCGAGCATTTTATTCCCTCTCTCCAGTTAACGATCCCACCAACTTTATTGTTACTACTCTGCCCATATCTTTCAAGGAATTCAGAGAGCTAGAAGCCAATGCTTGCTCTTCCATCCATCACAGAGAGTTTTTAGTAATTGTGACGCTCCAGGCTCTCAGGAGTCGCTGCAGAGGCACATACCACCAGCAGGGGCATTCTGTCTGCCCTTTGACTGGAGCAAGCCCATGGCAGGCCATCTTGATGCTACTCCCAGAACCACTCGTCTTAGATTGGTTTTTCCCCAAAGGAGAACATGAGACAAGGATTTAGGTATAGGTAGTATTTGGGAGGTGATCCCAGGAATCTCAAGTGAGGAAGTGAGGAAAGTAATATAGAGAAGGGAGAAAAACCTATAAAGTGTGTGTTAATGTTACTTCTCCTGGTTATTGCTGTAGGCAACTGGGGCTCGATCCTGCTACAGACCCTCTGAGCAACCACACAGGACTGTCCCATGACAGATGCAGAAGCTGGAGTATTTATCAACTGACCTCTGTCCCTGAATGGTTGAGGATTAAATCCTCAGCCCTTCAGAGAAGTCCTCTGCCGGAGCTAGCAAGCTGGTCAAATCCCTCAGGCGAAGAGGCAGAGAGACACAGCTGGTTGGGATGTGCGTGGGAACCATCCACCACAGCTGCAGGGTGAACTCAGCAGGGGGCCAACAGGCTTTCAAGGTGGGCATCAACAGCATCTGCTACACAGCCCTATCATCATTTAGCAGAAGTCTGGCTCGGAAATACATCTCTGGATTATTTACCCCATTCACTTCCGTTGCTTCTCATAGCCCATAGGATTACATTGCGACTCAGTAATATGGCTTACAAAACCCTCCATGATCTGGCTCTGTCTGCTTTTCTATCTTGAAAGAAATTCCTCTCTTAACCACTATCTTTATCTTTCCTCATCCTCTCCCTTTTGGACTCTCCCCAAAGAACTGAATTCTTCTTTCATATTATCTAGAATTGTTTTTCTCTTTCTCTGAAGCCCTGACACTAGCTAGCCGCCAAGCTCTGGCATCTCTAGGCTCACCAAATCATTCTTATGCCACATCAGTGCATGTTTACGAAGCAAAAGAGCACCGTGTGGTGAGTAGACTCTAGCATCAGACATCTTTGTTCATTACCAGCTGCGTGACATTCAGAAAACAGTTAATGTCTTTAAGATTCCGTTTATTTATCTGTTAGAAGGGGGTAATTATTGTTGCTGTGAGAATTAATTGAAAGACTATATGAAAAGAGCACAGCACAATGCTTGACACATACCACGTATTTAAGAAATTGGAGCTACTGTTATTTGTGTATAGATTAGGGATGATTTTCAGAACACTTTCTAACATTGCTTTCCTCCCATCCACCTTGTTTTACGGGGGCTCTTCCTTGGGTTGAGAATAGGAATCAAGGAGGGATAGAAATCAGAGAAAAATAGGGACGCTAATAATGTGTAGGGGTGGGTGCGACATTCACCCCTTTAGAGAGAGGATAAGAAATACAAAATAAGGAAGTGGTTGGCCAGCTTTGAATCTCCAGGCTTTCTTGAGTCTCCCCTAGTTGTGAAATCAGCCTACTTGAAAGAGAAAAGGAAATTTCTCTAAAAGTTCTCCTACATATGGAAAGTGAAGTGATGAGGTCTGATTCCAAAGTCTTACTCTAAGACTTAGGTAGAGAGAGCTCAGGAGGTGATTCACGTCAAGTTCCCACTAAACAGAAAGAAAAAGAGAGCCTCTTGCTACGAATGAGGAACAGAGGGTAGAAGAAGAGCATAGCTTAAACATCCTACTTCACTTAGGATAAAACTCTGGGTTGAAAAGAGGAATCAAAGAGGAATAAAACTCACAGAGAAGTAGAGGGGAAAGCTAACAGACATGGGTGTGTGTGTGTGTGTGTGTGTGTGTGTGTGTTATCAGGTACCCAGCTTCCCAAGGAAAACTTTAGAAAGAAGCTCTCTCTCTCACTGTGCCAGGTATGGAAGTGATCCAAACCCCCCCACCCCCACCCCCCATCCCACCATGTACCTGGCAGTACCAAGGGGGGATGAAAGTGCTATCTACTAGTCTGGTGAGGTCAGAGGCTAGAGAAATGGCTCACATTTATTGAGCTTTTTTTTCTTCCCCCAAACAAAGTGTTTTGCCTTTTATTATCCTTGTATCCTTGTGAGAGATAACAAACATTTTGGCATAAAGTGGGCATGTGACTTGTACAGAATTTACTAGAAACCAGAGAGTGAAAGCCAGGTCTAAGTTCTCCATTTTGACCAGTAATTGACATTTGACCATCTGGTCTTCATTAATGAGGTGTCTTAGAGATACCAGACCACCCTCTTTGAGACCTGTAATTACTAGAGAATGAGCTCAGCTGTTTGGGGAAGGGAGGTGACAACATGAGGATCTGGCTCTTCTGGCATCATTGCATTCCATCGTCGGGTTTGGGTGGCTGTCTTTCACATCCTTTAACAGCTTCTGGATTTCCACACTAGATTCATCTGTCTTCAACCCGAACGTCTTTAAGGGGTCGTTATTTTGTTTTAAAGCCTTGAAGAGCACAGGTATTTCACTCTGCCCCGAAATATTCTGGCCCAGATCCAGAGTTGCCAGCCTGTGATTGCTGAGGAGAGATGATGTGTGATCCTGCCAACAGACAGCAGTGCTGGAACAGTCCCAGAAACCCAGACACTGTTCTATGTGCCTCTATATGCATTACTTCATCTTCCTGATCACCCACAAGACAGATAATGTTTTTTCTTAGCCCCATGTTACAGATGAAGAAACCAAGGCACAATGAAGTGAAGTAACGTGCCTAAAATCACAAAGCTAGTAATTGGCCAGATTGGGACTCAATCTCAGGCCATCTGGCAAGACAGCCTATGCTTTTAGACTCTCTGTCACATGGTCACTTAAGGGCTCCAGGTATCCACAGCTCCTGCTGAAGCCAAGGAGGGGCCAGGTCAGCCAGCAGCAGTTGATGGCTGGTGTCTCCGAGGAATTGCCTCTGTGCCTTGCTGGAACCAAGGAAACAGACTGTTCATTACACCAGGGATGAGCCTTTGCCAGTGGAGATGGAGGCAAACTGGACTCAGTGGGGAAGATGAGGATTGATTCATTATGAAGTCTACACCTCCCCAAAAAGAGGTAAATGCTCCCTGTTGCCTTCCTATGAGAGGGGAGATGGATGGATGAAAGATATTTAAGGATAGGCTGAAACAAAGAAGTGTGAACTTTGGATAACTAAGTGTTTACTCTAAAGGAATGAAGGTCACCTAAGACAGACTTTAAACCAGAACAAACTAAGTGACCTTCCACAGGCAACTTTAAATCCTCTTCCCCCTCCACCCATCCCCTCCCTTCACCAAGGGGCAAAGTGAGATCAGTTATGGAAAGCACAACAGCTAAGTTTTATTTGCGGGGCACACTCGTATTGCTTGCAGCATGCAAACGTTGACTCCTCTGCCTCTATACTTCCATTTCATCATTGCTAAACTGCCAGCCCCCCTAAAGGCAGAGAGCATGCCTTGTTTCTCATTGCCGACACAGAACATAATGTCTGGTGCACAGAGGGACTCACTCGTGCCTCCTGAACAAATGAAGGAATGAAGAGATGAAATAACAAATGAATCTCTTACACCATTTGCCTCTTCTGTCCACAGAAACTTACTTGAATCAACTTCTTTGTCATCTACCACCACCGGGGATTGTCTTTATTCATGAAAGAACTAGTTTCTTGTTATGCGGCAACAGCTTTAGCAGGGAATCTCCTTGAGAGGGCATTGTTGTTCGTTTTCCCCATTCACTTGCATTATGGGGGATGGCTTAGGAAAGTATTTCCTTATATTGGAGCCTAAGTTTTTATAATATTTTTGCCACCATCAACAAATGCTGCAATAAACATTTTTGTGTATTTGCATTTATCCACTAATTTCTTTCGGAATAGGCTGTTAGGAGTGGATTGTATTTTAATGTGAGCTAGGGTAATGCTGTGGAAAAGTACAGACTTTGTTATCAAATAGAATCCTACCGTTTGCACTGGTTATTGGCATGGCCTAAGCAATTGGTTTGACTTACTGACCTTTAGTTTGCATACATGCAAAATGGAAAGATATGCCAATATCATAGGTTTGCTAAAATGATTAAATGAGATATTCCAGTAGCTACCATGTAATAAATACTAAGTAAGTGCTTATCATTTCTGAAATATACTGCCATATTGTTTCCCAAGGCCTTATGGTACTACTGGTTCTAGGTATTAGTCAAATTTCTTCTTCGTCATACAGTCATTAAAAAACCAAGGTATTATAAAAATGTACATAAATGTTATTGGTATCACCCAGAATATACTTTAAAAGATGTCTACAAATGAATTAGAAGAATAACCCAAGAGAAAAACAGGCAAAGAATGTGAATAAGTAATTCAGAAATTGAGAAACTGAATGGCCAAGAAACATAAGATGGTTAACTTCCCACATTTTCAGATAAATGACGATCAAATCGATGATATACTGTTTCACCTCCACTGGACTGGAAAGATCAGAAACCCTGGCAATGCTGAAGTAACTCCATGGGCTTACTTAGACTGCTCGTGAACAGCTGATACAAGTGCACATGGCCTCAGTGATTTGGAAGAACAGTTTTATAATATTGAGAAAAGCTGAAGATGTGAATATTCTGGAACCAGAAATTCAACTTCTGGGTTTAAACCCCAGAAAAACTCTCTGCTGTGCATACCAGAAGACACATCCAGAGACTTTCATTGAAACAATTATTGTGATATTGAAAGACTGGAAACAACCTATAAGTCCATCAATAGGGGAATGGATGAATACATTTTAGATAAATGAATCTTGAGAAATGGAATACTATCTAGCAGTTAAAACTAGTGAACTAAATTTATGGGTATCAACATAGATAAATTTAAGGAGTTTTATGTGGAAAATGCAGTCGGAGAGGCACCTGGGTGGGTCAGTTGGTTAAGTGTCTGACTCTTGGTTTCAGCTCAGGTCGTGATCTCAGGGTCATGAGATGGAGCCTTGTCCCTTGCTCCTCACTCAGCACAGTCTCCTGGAGATTCTCTCCCTCTCCGCTCCCCCCCCACAGCCCTTCCCCCCACTCATGCTCTCTCTCTCTCAAATAAATAAAATCTTTTTAAAAAAACCAAAAAACAAAAATGGGTTTTATAATAGACAAAATTGAAATTTTGTTACAGTGTGCAAGCATTCTCACTTTTCAAAAATTGTGAAAGTCTTTCCATGACAGCTTTGTAAATGCCAACTCATTAGTATCATTTATTTTTGAAACTTAATGCCTATTAAGAAGTACTTATCCTATCCAGAAACACTGCAAATACTTCCCCAAGCTTATGTGCCCTTTAAAAAAACAAGTCAAAATGATACATATGCTGAGTTTAAAAGTGATACAACTCAAAAAACTTGTCATGAAAACAGCAGGCCCTACCCATTCTCTCCTTGCCCTTTGTGTCCAGGCTCCTAAAGCAATAACCACAGAAAACGTTTTAGCTGTTTCTTTTGATATTTACCTCCATCTTTCAAACAATGTGTCTTTTTCTTCGAGTTTTTAATTTTATATTGACATCTTACAATGGAAGATAAGGATATATCTATCCATATCTTATATCCATCCCACTCACCCCTAAAAATGCACATACACACACACACACACACACACAGAGGCACATATGCACGCATACAGACCCTTTTCGTCCCAAGTTCCTGGTGATGTTCTGTAACTATTTTTGGTTATATCAGTGTTCATATTTTATATTATGATTATGTAAGTGTAGTTCTCAGCCGAGTAATGAGTTCATTTCCTCCTACAACTTTTTGTTTTTATTGTAATGAATTCTTGACTCATTTTTCATTTGCTGAGAATTTTAAGTTGGAAATAATTTCTCAGGATTTGAAGGCATTCCTTCTGGATTTCATATTGTTCTTGAGAAGTCAGATGCCATTCTGATTTCCTTTGCTTGTAACTAATTTTTTTTTCATCTCTGGCAGATTTTAGTATTTTCTCTTTATTTCCATGTTCCGAAATGTATGATGTGCCTTAGTGTTGGTTTGTATCCACTTGTCATGCTTCACGTCTCTGTTCTCACTTTCTGTAACTCCTATTAGTCATTTGTTGGACCTCTTTGTTACATCTTCTAATTTTCTGTCATTTTCTTTTCATTATTCCATCTCTTTTCTTTTTGTTTTACTTTCTCTTCCAGTCCTCATCTCTTTGTTTTTATACGCTTCCTTTGTGGGGATTTTCTCAATATTAATCTTTCGATCTTCCTGGGATCTACACAATTTTCTTCTAACATATACTTAACATCCAAGAGCTTTTTCTTATTCTTTAATTATTTCTATTCTTTTAAAAATAATTATTCTGACTTATTTTGTGGAAGCAAAATCTCTCATTTCCCATATTAATAATAAGTGTTTGAAGTTTTTTCTGGTCCCATCCATGTCTCTTTTTCCTTTGAGCTCTACTCTTTGATTGCTTACGCATATGTTTTGGTCTCTATTTTTCAATTTTGAGGCTTTTCTTGGATGTTCAATGATTCTTGGTTATTCATTTATATTTGAGTAAGACACAAAACATTTTAGTTTGGAAGCTTCTTGTATGTTGATTGGGCTCAACTGATGGGACTCACCATTGGTTAAAGGAATGAATCTTGTTTGAAAGACTCCCAAATTGCCAATATATGTAAGTCTTGTTTCTTGGGCAGATCAATTTTCCTAGAGCAGAATTTTCCTATCTCTTGCCTAGAAGACTGAGCCTGGTTGTTATTATTCAAGGAGTCAGTGGGAGAATGAGCTGGAACTTTCATCACTGAATATATAGACTTTAACCCACCTGTTTTCAGCATGTGCCTTGTTTTTCCCTCAGCTGTGATTTGTCCTCAATACTCTCTGGGCACATTTCTAGTCTCCTTACAAGGTTGAGGATGTTAGCTGCGTAGTTGAGAAGGGAAACTGGGCTTCGATATGCTTCTTGTAAAAACATTGAGTCTATCCTCCTGTGTTCAACCTCATGTTGAGTCCTTGCCTTCAGAGATAGGGTTTGTCTTAAATTCCCGAACCTCTCTGAAGCAGGAATCAGCTTGTCTTTTGTTGGCTTACCTCTCTCCCCACCCTGAAGCCATTTTAAAGACCAAAAAGCCCTTAAAAATGTCAACATGTGCTGACAAGCGAAGATCACAATATATTCTGAAATACAAAAGGCAAATTTGATTTTTGTGATCTTATTTCTCCATATATAAATATATATACATATATAGTTGCACATGTATATACACATATATGATATGCTATATAACATAGAAGTATAATGTGTGTATTTGTATGTACATTTAATAGACAAAGAAAGAACCATGGAATAATACATACTAATCTTTTTTTAAAAAGATTTTATGATTTATTTGTGTGTGTGTGAGAGAGAGAGAGACAGAGACAGAGAGAGAGGGAGAGAGAGCTCAAGCAGGGGGAGCAGCAGAGGGAGAAGCAGGCTCCCTCCTGAGCAAGGAGCCTGATGCGGCACTCGATCCCAGGACCCTGGGATCATGACCTGAGCTGAAGGCAGATGCTTAACCAGCTGAGCCACCCAGGCATCCCCATACATACCAATCTTAAGAGTTGTTAATTCTGAGAACTGGATTGAGTGGGGTATGACTTTCATTATTTATTTTTTATTCTTTTATTTTTTAAACAGACACATCTAAACATTATATTAATTATTATTGTTATGGGTATAGGTTTAATAGTTATTTCCAGATAATAAACACAGGATATAAAATAGTATGTACAACACATAGATATTTTTTATTATATACATACGCACATACAACTAGAGAAGGGGGGAGAGAGAATGGAGAGAGGTTAAAAAAACAATCCTGAAAATGTATGAAGAGTGGCTACTTCTGGATAATGAGTTTAAAAATATTTTTTTAAATGATCTTCTCTGTTTTACAAGTTTTCTATATTTGTTCATTTTGCCATTCATTCCCTCATTTATTGCACGCATACTCGGTGATCATACTATTCCAGGCACTGGAGATTCAGAGGTAAACAAGATAGACCAAGTTCCTACCCTCACAAGACTGCATTCTGGCCCGTAGGGGCGTGTATGCTGATTTGCTTTCATTAAAAAGCTGTGTCTTTCACAAAACAAACAAACAAAAAGGCTAGTATTCTGATGGGTGGAGACAGTCAGCAAACAAATCAAACAAGATGACTTTAGATAAGGATAAATGATATTAAAAACCAATTTGAGTAATGGGAGAGAGGATGGTGGGACTGTGTTGATTTCTTCTAGCTGGCCCGGGAGGCTTCCCTGAAAAGGTGAGAAAAGAATACTGAGGAATAGGAAGCTGAGAAAAAATTTCAGGGAAATGTGTTCCTGGCAGAGGGAATAGCAAGATGGGAATGAATTTGGCACGTACAAGGAATAGAAAGAATGCCAGTGTAGCTAGGATATAATGAATAAAGAGAAAGTGGTAGGATATGAGTTCAGCAAGATAGCCCAAACCCAGATCATGTAGATTTTAGATTTTATTCTACTTGCAATGCGGAGCATCGAAGGGGGCTGGGGAATATTATCTAATTTATACTTTTAGAATATCATCTGTCTGCTAACTGGAGAATGGACTGTGACCAGAGGGGTGTGCTTGGGATAAACTGGAAGCAGACGGACCAGTTAAGAGACTGCTTCAGGAGTCCAGGACAGAGAAGATGGAGGTGTGGACTGAGGCAGTAGTGGTGGAGGTGAAGAGGAGTGGCTGGAATCCAAATATATTTCAGAGGTGGAGTTGAAAGTTCTTCTTGGATATAGTTATGGTTGGTGGGGGTGGTGAGTAAGGAGGGAAACTGGATAATGAAAGATGATGCCTCCATTCTTGGCCTTAGCAGCTGGACATCGGTGAGGTGGAAAGCCTAAGGCAGAAGCATATTTGGGGAGAAAACCAAAAATTCTCTTTGTACATATTCCATTTGAAGACTGCACTAGACACCCAAATAAAAAAGCTGGTATGCAATTGGGTATATCTACCTGAAGTTCAGAAGAGAAGTCAAGTCTCATTAGCGCAAGATTTTATTTAAAGCCATGGGTCTGGATTAGATTCCATAGAAAAAAGAAGGGCAAGGACAAGACTCTAGAGTCTACCAACATCTAGATGTGTAAAGGAGGTTGAGAAGGTGGCAACGAGTGAAGAACAAGAAAAATTAGGTGAGCAGCATCATGATAGCTGAATTAAAAAAAAAAAAGAATATCTGAAAAATAGTACCTAAATAATGTTTGCACTTAGTATGTTTAAAGGCTATGCAGCAAATGCTAATGCAGAATTTTTTGATAACTTTTTTAAAATCAAGGAAGCAACAGTGAAAGCGAGTTACTAGTCTAGGAATCTGAATTTGAATGCCACACTTTATCGTTTATCTGCATCCTCTAGCCAAGTATTTCATCTCTGGGACCTAAAATTTACTTCTCTGTAAAACTGACGATAATATGCTCTGCGGCTCTGTGGATTATCTAATGATTGGCAGATAAATGGGGAGTTGCTATTATCCTTTGGGCTGCCTTTGGACAGGCACAAAACCAGCAGCAGAGCGTACAGTAGGGCACACGCATCACCTCTATTGTAGAAGGCCCTGTCCATCTTGGAGATACTGCTGATGATTCTCTTTTCATCTGTAATACATCCTGGACCAGAATATCATGACACCAAGCTTCTTAATTCTCAATTACTTATGACACAATTAATTCTCCTGAGGAGCACAGGACCCAAGATGAAATGGCCCAGGCTATAGCTAAGCCTGTTAAGATACTCTGAGCAACATTCTTCCTACTCATTTGTGAATCAAATGGCAGCATTGTTTGGTTTTATTTATGTACTTTGCTTTAAAATGGTAATGTCTTCCACAGAAGTTGGAAAATTTAATCTTTTTGATTAAATTCATGTAATTATTCAGCTTTATAAGGATGGGCAAAATATTCTTAGGGTTCCAAGAAATACCTTCTTTTCTTTTTAAGATTTTATTTATCCATTTGAGAATTTGAGAGAGAGAGAAAGAGTGAGAGAGAGCATGAGAGGGGAGAGGGTCAGAAGAAGCAGACGCCCTGCTGAGCAGGGAGCCCGACACGGGACTCGATCCTGGGACTCTGGGATCATGACCTGAGCCAAAGGCAGTCGGTTAACCAACTGAGCCACCCAGGCGCCCCTGGGTTCCAAGAAATGCCTCCATGAAAGACAACACTACAGCACGGTGGTGCTCACCAGGCATGCTGAGGCACACTGGTCCATCACAATCCTGTCGTTGGCTTGCAACCAAATTTTGACCAGTGTACAAGTTGTTATTATTTTTGTCCTAATTAATGAGATTGAAATGCACACCCATGAGGCAAAGGAATAACAAACTCTGGAATATCATCCAGCCTTAAAAAGAAAGGAACTCCTATTACAAGCTACAACATGAATGAACCTTAAGCACATCATGCTAAGTGAAACAAACCATTCAAATGTTTAAAAAGTAGCTCATATTTACTAAAACATGTATGAGCTTTAATCATGCTTTTAAGGCAGCCCACTTTCAACAAGGGTGCCAAGACCACTCATTGAGGAAAAGACAGTCTCTTCAACAAATGATGTTGAAAAAAAATGGATATCCACATGCAAAGAATGAAATTGGACCCTTACCTTATACCATATACAAAAATTAACTCAAAATGGATCAAAAACCTAAATGTAAGACCTAAAACTATAAAATTCCTAGAGGAAAACATAGGGGAAATCTTCATGACCCTGAATTTGGCAATGATTTCTGGACAGGACACCAAAAGCATGGGCAATAAAAATAAAACTAGACAAATGGGACCACATCAAACTTAAAAACTCCTGTGCATCAAAGGACACAATCAGTGGAGTGAAAAGGCAGCCTACAGAATGGCAGAAGCTATTTGCAAATCATATATCTGATAAGGAGTTCATGTCCAGAATATATAAAGAACTCCTACAAAACAATAACAAAAATAACCACAACAAAAAAACAATTAAAAAATGAACAAAAGACTTGGTAGACATTTCTCCTAAGATGATATATAAGTGACCAACCTACATGTGAAAAGATGCTCAAACATCACTCATCATCAGGAAAATGCAAATGAAAACCACGATGAAATATCACCTCACACCATTAGGATGGTTACTATAAAAAAAACCTAAAAAATAAAAAGTGTAGGTGAGTATGTGGAGAAACTGGAATGCTTGTGCACTGTTAAAGGGAATGTGAAATTATGCAGCCACTATGGAAAACAGTAGGGCAGTTCCCCCCCAAAAAATTCAATGTAAAATCACCATGTGACCCAGCAATTCCACTTCTGGGTATATACCTAGAAGAACTGAAAGAAGGATCTTGAAGAGGTGTTTGCACTCTTATGTTCACAGCTGAATTATTCACAGCAGTCCAGCAGTGGAAGCAACCCTTGTGTCCACTGGTGGATGACTGAATAAACATATATATACATACAATGGAATATATACGTACTATGGAATATGATTCCTTAAAAAGAAAGAACATCCTGTCACATGCTACAGCATGAATGAATCTTAAGGACATTATGCTCAAGGAAATAAACACGTATACTGTATAATTCCACTTACGTGAGCTATCTAATGTAGGAAAATGTATAGAAACAGAAATAGAATGGTGGTTGCCAGGGGATGAGGGGAAGCGGAAATATGGAGTTATTTCATGGGTATAGAATTTTACTTTTACGGGATGATAAAGTTCTGGAGGTCTCTTGCACAACAATGTGAATATACTTAACACTATACCAAACTGTATACTTATGTATTTCTCTATAGTTTCAAAAACGACTTACAGAAGTGTGCTATAATCTCCAGAAGTTTGCAAACCAGTGATGTGAAATGCTAGACAGTACAATTCCCTCTTCTTATACCACAACTTGCGGCTGTGTTGTTTTGGGGAAAGAAATTCAACTGACTTTGTCTTCAATTACTTCTTCTGTAAGATGGGGATACTATTTCCATACAATATACAGCTTTACCTAGTAAGGAAAAAATGTCAAAACTCTACATTGGTTGGTTTCCTTGGAAAGAAGAATTTCCTGATGGAGAGGTAGAGTTGGGCCATACTACTCTGTTCTGTATCCTCAGATTTACTCTCCCCCCTCAAGTTTCAACTTACCACAGCCCTTGCCTTTAAAGCAGTACTTCCTCTCTGACCCATCAGGTTAATGTGGACATATGACTCTCCCCTAGAGTTCCTGAAGCATTGCTGAGGCAGACGGAACATTCAAGTAAGGCTTTACAGACACTAGAGGGTGACATGCGAGAAATAAGTACAGATGACAATATAGGCCAAAATGACCTGGTTTATAAAATAAACCTATCTCTGGTTTGAAAATATGCCTTTTGTGTGTGTGTGTGTGTGTGTGGAATGAGGAGGAAAGACAGATCCTAGATTGTGGCTTTGCTTTCCAGCTCCTAATCTGAGTGCATATGGCAGACGCCATCTTGCTATTCAAGCTCTTGGTAATTCAGTCCTTGATATTTCGATTCAGTTACAAACTTGTCCACAATAGGATTTGCTTCATGGTGGGAGTTGAAGGGATGATGCAGAAACATTGTTCTAGAAACCTCCTTTTCATATTTAACCAGAACCAAATTTTTAAGCAGATACCAGTGACTGGATTAATGGAACTATTACTAAAATTCAATAGCCAAATCAACTAATGAAATGCATTTATTGATTTAATATCTCCCCACAGAGTAAGGGAGTTCACACTTTGGTCAAATGTTTTTTGAACATATTAGGCCCTGTCCCATGTCTCCTGCATCTGATGTGAAACCAGCATGTTTATAGTCACCACCACTGAGGAAATAATAAGATAAAGAAAATAAAACAACTTCCACATTTGACATTTGCTTGTTTGTAGTGTATTCTACTTTGCCATTCCCCAGATACCCTCTGGCCTTCTGAATGAGGGGAGCAGTATTATTAAGCCAGTGAGAGCACTTAAGGTACCTTCGTCTTCCTTTCTTATTTATGGAACATTTTGAATTTATTAGTCCCTTTCTTGCTAGGGAAAGCCAGGAAGGTGATTGCCACAAGGGTATGGTCAATATGTAGAATTTCTCCAAGTTGTACTCTTCTGTTTTATTGTAAAATGAAACACAGATATTGTGTTAAAAAGCCAATTTTATAACCTCAAAATCTCATGAATAGATGCTAAATAATAGTTGTTCATCTTTTATAAACATTAGACCTTAAAAGAATTACATTTTGATGAAATAGAAAGGAACTACAGTATAAAGTACATTCTGGAACGTATTATTTTTTTCAATAGAGCTTTGGTCTCTGCTGATCATCAGAATTAACTGTAAAACTTTTTAAATGTTCCCAGGTATCTATGTCCCTGACTTAGAGAATCAGAAATTTAGGGGTGGGTTTTAGGAATAATAATAATAATAATAATAATAATAATAATAATAATAATTAGTTCTTCAGGAAATTCTGAAGTATGGTAATTATCTACTGGTCTAAACCAAGAGACTGACCCTTCTTCCTTGGTTTCTGAACCCTTAGTTTCAGCTTCCCATCTGGGGCTCTCTACCTGAAGACTGATACTAAATGAACTAGTTAGAGCAAAGACAGTTTGAGTTATACTATTTACGAGAAGCTTCTAAAACCAGAGGCAAAGATAATGACTAATATTATGCTCAGAAGGAGGACCCAACATACTTTTGGCAAAATGCCTTCATCAAATGACACTAGGGACATTGCCTAGTGGAAATGGCTTTCAACGTGGAAGAGCAATTAGTATTGGGTATTTGTGGACAGATGTTTTGTTGTATAGTTGAATGAAAATACTAATAGGCTCCATATGAACTCAATCTTATTAATGGGTGATTTATGTATGGAGAAATTCTCAATGGAGTTTTGACCAATGTATGACCGCAGATCCGTGTTTTTATTTAGTTGCTATTATTTTGTGAACTCTGTATTAGTGCCTACTGGGCCCAATGATTTGTGTAGGAGGAGGGTCCTTGCTAGCCTTACAGAAAGAAGGTATGTCTCTGAATGCCAACCCAGCACAAAGTTGGTGTTTCTCATGATGCCACTTGACTATGATTCGGTGATGAGAGAAATGTTTCAAGATTAGCTCAAAATCAGTCACATCAACTGAATGGAGTCAAATTTTTTAGGGAGTTGGGGGTCTCAACTTGATACATAAGAAAAAACACTGGATAGTCAAATTATCCATGAAAATTCTTTACATTATCCGAAAAGCAAACTTTGGTTTCCCCTTGTATTTTATCTTGGCCTCCATGTCTCTACGGTAGTGCAGTCAGACCGAAATGGACAGAAGTACAGAGCTAATGAAAGGACAATTTTTCTTCTCTCTCTCTCTCTCTCTTTTTTTTTTTTTTGGTTCTGTTTTTCCAGTTCAGATGGTTTTACTCATGTTGGTTCTATATTCCATTTACATACTATCCTTCCCCTTCCATTTCCTTGTTCTCTGATTTTGCAGTAGCCTATCATTTAGGCCCATTGATCTTAGAGTCAGGCTTCCCAAGTTCAAATCCAGGTTCTATAATGTATCAACTATATTCTTGAACAAATTACTTAATTTGTACAAGCCTCAGTTTCCTTGTTTGTCAAAAGTCATAAGGATACCTGTATCATTAGGTTGTGAGGATTAACTGAGTCAATACCTGGGGGCCTCTCAAGGCAGCAGCTATAAGGAGCAAGTGCTCACAGATCTAAGTTAGTCACAGCTGGTGGTGGTAGGGGGTGCTGGGTGTCAAGGCTGTGTTGTCTTGAGAGACCTACAGTGGAACTGTGAGAAACCTAAGTGCTTCATTAACATAAGTATTTTCCTCAGGGTATAGAGTATAAATATTCCTCATATGACTCTAGTTATTATTACTTGACTATTACCCTCTGCAGCCTGAGCACCCATGACGTCAGCCTCTAGCTAAAGGAAAACCCAAAGTGAGTGACTGTTTACTCTTTCTTAAAACTCAGCTGATTATGAAGAGGCAATGTGGCCAGAGCCCTAGAGCCTCCTTCAGGGCATTTTAAGACCTTCTTGTCATCCTTCTTGAATGATACATAGGCTGGCATGTTTTCATTAGAGGGAGTAAGTAGCATTTATTATAATTGTTTCCAGGAAAATAATCTGTTCTAGGACCTAAAACATACAAACATTTTTGGGTTTCTTACGTGACAGTGATACAATCCAGAAAGTACATGAATACTAATTTGTGTGAACTGCACACAGAAATCAGCTGATGAGAAATCAGATGAACTGGCTCTTTAAATAGAAGCTACCTTTTCGGTTAGAACACAGAGTGAGTGACTAACAACCCAGCAATGAATGGGTGGCTCATTCAATTATAAGACCAAGGTTTTTGCCTCTCAGAGTCCCTGCTCTTAGGATTTCTGTGGGGATTTTATTACCTGCGACCCACCTACATAGCCTCCAAATTAGCAAGTGAGGTCAACTTCTGAAGGCCTCTCTTTGATGTTGGGAAGTCAGTTGGCCAAGTAAATTGGGCCAAACTGAGGAGGGCCTCAGATGCCAGATAAAGGAATGGGATACACAGGAGAGGGCCAAGTGCAAGTTTTTAGGTTGGGTTGGTAATCCTGAAGCACTCCAGCTCTGTGGCCCCCTCTGGAGTCCCCTCTGTCATACAGTTCATAGCTCCCACGCCTCCCTCTAGTGTAGGACAAAACTTGTGAGAATGGAGTGAACAGGCACAGACTGAAGCTCTCCACCCTACCTCGCCCTTCCCCACCCAGCTTTTGACAGTATTCCCACCCTTCACCTGGGGCCTTCCATATGGGTCACACCCTTGGGGTGACTCAGGAAAGCTGGCCTCAGCACTCTCTGGAGGCTAGGGAGGATGGCGGCCCCTGTGCCCAGGGCTCTGTGCCCTCTGCCCCAACAAGCAAGGCAGCAAAACATAACTCACTGGCTTGGTCACTCTCTGGAGGTGGTTTCTCACAAGCTGTGATGGACACTCTTCAGATGGCAGTTTGCAGTCTCTTTGGGGTAGAAACAAATACAAGGGCATCTTGCAGAAACTTTGCAAGGTGGGCCTGCTTTCAGAATAGATGCAGTAATTTACCAGTTCACAACATATTTGCTGAGCACCTTGTGTGTGTGACACAAGCGCTGTGGTAAATGAAGGCTGAACAAAGATGAATAAGATGGGGTCTTTGCTGCCAAAGGGTTCTCTGCTTCATAGAGGAAGCACATGCTACTCAGCTGTCAGCCGCCTACTTCCCATACATCTCTGATGTCTGCTGGGAGGGCCTTGACTTCCAATTCATGGCTGGGAAACCTTAAGTCTCCCCAAGATATTTCTCCATCTATCTATCTACCTATAGATATAAGACGATAAATCTACATACACAACGAATTCCAAAAGTTTCCTCGCATTCTCATTATTCCTCTGTCTCTGGGTCAATGTCTACACATGTTACTTCTGAATTCTTTTTTTTTTAAGATTTATTTATTTATTCAAGAGAGAGAGGTAGAGGAGAGAGGCAGAGGGAGAGAATCTTTAAGTAGACGCCCCACTGAGTGTGGAGCCTGACGCAGGACTCCATCCCCAACCCATGAGATCACGACCTGAGCTGAAACCAAGTCCAATGCTCAACCGACTGAGCCAGCCAGGTGCCCCACTTCTGATTGCTTTCAGATACACCTAGATGCCAAACCCAAACTCGTGGCTGCTAACAGCAATCTGCTGGTTATAAAGTTGTTTGGCTTTTCCAGGGGAAACGGTCGCATCATAAAGTGTGTGGCCTTTGTAGCTTGTTGGCTGTACCTTTCTCTCCCTGTCTGTATTTCTCCTTTCTTTATTCTTCCCATTTGCTCTGAGGATCAAATGAATTCCTCTCCTTGTCTGATGTAAGTTTGACCTTTTCTCTGAGGCCTTCACACCAGATGATATTTCTTGCTAGAGACTCACTAAATCCAAGCGATGTTAAGAAAATATTTCCCAACAAAGATGGTTCTTGCCCTAAGAGAAATCGAATGCCTGCTACTAAGGAAGAGAATATTCATCTAGCCTGTTACATATATTAAAAATAAATGTCATAACAGTGATAGGTGTCCTCCTAGAGATCTACCCAAGGAGCTTGGGTTCACCAAGGATGAATGGTCACCTTGTCCTAGGGGATTTAGGAAAACCTTCACAGCTATGAGGCAGTGACACAGCTCCATGTGGGGTGGAGAGCAGACATGTAGTTTTGCTGACCTCAAGTTTTGGTCCAGTTTTCATTCCAAGCAGTGTCATAGCTGAAGTGTCAGCTCTCAGGAGGTAGTTGCCCCGGACAGACCAGAAGAGAGAATGTGGAGACTGGGCACACCCGTCCTGGTGGGGCAGGGCAGATGCTCTGGGCAAACACAACTGTAAGCAGTGGGAGGTCTGGGAAGGTGGAACACGGTTTGTGAAAAGGATGGGAACTACTGCCAGGTGGCAGTCCAGACAGGTGACAGCATCAGGGAGGTCTAGCCAGGCAGGTTAGAGTTCCAGCAGGCGAGCAGCGTGTGGGCATAGAGCATCTGAGCAAAGGGAATTTAAGACTTGATCAAGCAGATGACCTGGCAGAAGCTAAGAGATATAGAACCAAAAATGGGGCTTCAGGTGTAAAGCTCTCATCTTAGGGAGAGAGGGGACTGGCAGAAGCTAAGAAGGTTACTGGCTTACAGGAACCGGGGACAGGTCGGGGTTATTTGGACCTTAAGCTTAATGCCCAAGTGAAGCACAGTTGCTTGAGCGGGGCCTCCAGCTCTGCCTGATGATGTTGAGGCACAACTGAGACAGAGGGGTGGGCGCCAAGGGATGGAGATTCTGGCCCATGGTGAAGGATGAAGGTGCAGGAACCTGGGGAGAGGGCCAGGCGAATCACTGCAGTCTTCTCCTACCCACCTATTTGTCACTTCCCAGCATCAAAAACTCCTCTGGTTCTTTCGGAACTTGGGGTGTTCCAACTCTTTCCTTTTCTGAACTTAGACCTTCATCATCATTTCAGGGCTTGATTCTAGGCTAAGAAGTACTTTCTTGTTTGCTGCCTTTAGAGATCTTTCTCACTGGTGCTGAGCTAGACACAGGAGCATTCCATCCCTGCACCTGGTCTTCCCTGGGGAAAATGGCGCTGCCTACATGTCCGCGCCCAGGCTCTGGAGCCAGACTGCTTAGGTTTACATCCTGGCTCTACCACTTCCTGGTTGTGTGACTTTGGACAATTTATGTGGCTTTTCTTTGCCTGACTGTCCTCCTCTGTAAAATGCGTTAATAATAGTGCCCACTTCATAAAGAGGTTCTGAGGACTGATTCAATTAATTTAGATATGATAAACATTTAACAGAGTTCTTGGCACTTAATAATCCAGAAATGTCAGCTATTATTTTTCCAGTGAGGAGGAGGCCTGAGGAAGATTCTGGGTGGATCTGAGGCCTCAATGAATATAGTTTGAGTGCCTATCACATGGCAGGTATTGTGTGAGGAATTTGGGGTATATCAGTTGACAAGACAGACAAAAACCCCTGCTCTTCGTTGCATCTTTTTCTGTTGACTGAATCAAAAAGTGGGATTTTTAGATCTGTTCTCTAAGGGAGCTGCAAGAATTCCATCTCATTATTTTTTCCTGTATAACTATTGGCAAGGACCAGAGTAGCAAATACTACGTCTAATCCAAAGACCTCAACAGGACAGACCTAATCACATTGTGACTCGTTCCCTGCTTTGGGGAAGCACTGATACCTTTGACAGACCTCCCTGGAGCCAACTGCAAACCCAGGATAGTGCTTGCTTCCTTGAGAACCAGTGATAACTCCGCGACTCTCCTGTCCCTACTTTTAACTCAGGGTAGGGTTGATGACATGCTCCCAAGCAGGGTTTCTCCTGCTCAGCATTATCAACATTTCTTTGTTGAGGGGGGCTGTCCTGTGTTCGGGGGATGTTTAACAGCATCCCTGGTCTCCTACCAGATGCCAGGAACATCCTCCCAGATGTGACATCCAAAAATGTCCAGACATTGCCAAAGGCCCCCTGGAGGTGAAATCATCCCTGGTCGAGAACCGCTGCTGACCAGTTCCACAGTTGACAAGTGTCTCGCGCAGCCTCAGTGACCTCTCTGCTCTAGTCTGTCATCAGCAGAGCTTCTCTGGCACCCACAGTCTGAGCGCCTCTCCTGTGTTGTCTATTCATGGCTTCTACAACCTTATCACACAAATGGGCATCCCCAGGAACCCTCTGACCCTGGTTCACTCATGAGAGGAGGGCAGGTTTGTGGATGGAAGAATAGAACGAGGGAAAGGCAGCTGTTCATCCCTTTGTGTTTTTATGGGTCTCAGACCATATTTACAGAGGACAGTCCACACAACAGTAGCAACTAGCTCCTTCCCAGATAGATCCTGAGTTCATCACACTTGGGCAGAGAGACGGTTCTGATTGGTGGCACATTTTTTCTCTATGTCTTTCTCCTTCACATTACGATGTTGCCTAAGCCGGCTTCAATTCACCTGGGTGTGTTCTGAGGTGGTTTGATCGAGCTCGGGGACCTTATAATCAGTGTTGAAGTTCCTACAAACATTTGCAGAGAGGGGTCATCCCCAAGGCATGGTTCATCAACGACAGCTGCTGGCTCTGAGACAAACTGGAAGGTTCTGGGTGCCCTGCATTCACCAGCACATCCCCAACACTAGTTGTGGCACCTGTATATGAGTGTCTAGCTCGGGGTGCATTTCTGGAATGCTGTCTCCTCTCCCAAGGTGACTGCCACATGATCAGATGTTGATTTTGAGGGCTTACCTGTCCTATATATATTTTTTTTAAAATCAAGTCTCATTTCTTTGTAGTTTGCCCTCTCGAAGGTGTGGGTGTGCAAAGCTTGAAGGAACTCACTTTTTACAAGTTTATAAAATGATTTTCCATCTCAGCTGTATCTTGCTCTAGTGCTGGCCTTGCCATCATAATTCTTGACCCTGTTCCTGATCCTTCTGGTTCTTTAACGAGCTCAGCCTCTTTAAAGGGATCCATGATAAAAGCATTATTGGAGGGCTCTTTTTACAACAATGGAGCCCACGTTATGGGCAGGAAAAGCATGAGTGAAACAGAGGAAGCCATAGTGGAAAGACAGAGTGAAGAAGAGAGACTGTGGAGAATTTCTGAAATGATGTGGGTCTGGAAGCCAGGGCCTGCCGGGAAGCCAGCGTGTGGCCTGCTGCACGGTGGTGGCCTTCTCACCCCACTTCCTCGAGCCAGAGGTGCCTCAGAGGAACAATTTCATACCGAAACTCATTTCCTCTCGAAAACTTCATTCAGTCATTTCTCGTTTTAGTTCACTCCAAGTCCTACGGCTCGGTTAGTAGAAATGTGAAGAAACACTGAGGATGTGGTTTGCTCAAGGTTACCCAAATCAGTGTCTCAAAATACATGAGAAATTTCTATCCTGGAGGTTGCCCCTCTTTAAGTCACCTGAGTGTGGTCTGAAGTTCTATGACAGCTTTGCCAAGTCCTTTCTCCAGTCCTTGGAACAGAGGATCAAGCAGATTTGTCTTTCCCATTCTCACAGAACGTGCTGGTTTAGCTTGTGTGTTCCCTGGTGTTAGCACAGCCCAAAGCCTAAACAGTTTAGGGGCTGTGCAAATTTAGACAGTTGTTCAGAAACTTTTTTCTCTCCTTTCTTAAACAGCACTGTTCTTAGTTACACTTTCTCAATAGTATCTTCCCTCTCCTGGGAACTTTCTGTTCCTGCTGGTAAGTGGTGTGTATGAACCTGCCCGATCTTGCTCCGCAGTATCTGTCTGCATCACTCAGGAATTCAAAATCAGTGCACTGTGAGCAAGGCTTACGTTCTAGTAGCTTCACAAATATCAGACCAAATACAGAGTTGGGTTTTAGGAGGTACTTTCCAGCTTGACTTCCCTCCCTTAATATGAAATTCACAGGAAGGGCTATTTTTAAAGTCCTTTTTTTTTTTCGGACTTCTGGGTTGTGTACTGGTGAGTGAATACATGGCAGAACCACCAGGTGTAAAAAGGACCCAATACATTCAGGAGAAAATGAACAGTTCTTTCTAAGAGAAACACTGTTTCATGATATTAAGGAAAGAACAGACAAATGGTCTCAGAATTGTCGTCTAGAATAAGTATACTACTGGCTAATGATTGCAGACATTTTAGAAAGGTGTCAGGTTTCCAAATAACTCTGCATGAGAGCAAGACTGGTCAGTTGCTAATAAATTTCTGATGGCAATGCCCACAGGCTTTGCTCCCAGAACCCCCTAACTTTGCTCTTTGTTGTTTTTTCTCTTTAATACTTTGAAATTAATTTTCCCATGGAGGTAGCTACTGGAGATCCTCTACGGAATACATAGAATCCAGTGGAGCAGGGACCCCCTGATCTGACTAGAGAGTTGGGCATGATGACTTTTAGAACTGTATGCTTCCAAGTCTGATAGGCTCTCCTGGTGCGGCACTTTTTGTAGTTGATGTAATTAAAAACACATCCCCATAAAGTAATACTTTCATTATACTGGTTTTTCTTCTTACAACACCGTCTTCAAGATTTTAAACAGTATATTTAAAATACAGATTGCTTAAAGGAGAATCAAAAAGGGTCCATTTTACCTGGACTAGCAACAGAAATTTCTCTCCGGCCAGCTGATGGCCTTGATTACCCAGCACAATGATGTTCGGATTCCATGTGGATGTAATCTCCATCCTGAGTGACAGATGACTTCTCGCTGCTCCCCGGTCAGAGGGTTGGAGCAGGCCTCTAGTAAAGGCCTTGAAGAAGCTGGTAAAGAGTATCCTGGTATCCACCATGGTGGTTCCTAGCTACACGAGAAGCCCTCTGCAAACTCTCTGTTGAGTTATGCCGTAGAGGAGTGCTTCCCAAGGCCCACCCACGGACTCCTGCAGATCTGATTCAACAACTAAAGTTGGAGTAAAATGAGGAAAAAGATAAAACAGTGACTTTTTTTTCTTAGAATTCATTTTGTTGATTTAAAGGGTCTCCTTTATTCCAACTCTGCTCTCTTCATCTTTATATGTTAAAATGTCTTTTGAGAAGAAATTATGAGAATAAATGGCAGGGTCTTCTGTGTATTTGTTTGTAATTACCATACTTGCTAAAAGAACACTCTGTTATTCCCTAAAGTTTTGTCTTGGCTTTGAAACTTCACTAGCATGGGAATCACTACCATAGAAGCCGTTGCCAACCAGACTTTCGAGGAGCAAGTCTTAAAGTTCAGGGGTCTATTGGCCCCTGGGCCTAGCCAGTAACCCACGACCTTTGCAAGTCCTTCTGATACTTCCTGTTCTTTGTTTAAAAAAAAAAAAAGTAATTTCATGTCTCACCTTCCCCTAAAATGTTATTTTCACGTAACTGCATTTTGCAGTGTTTTTCATTCTTGGAAACAAAGAGTTGGGGGGAGGGGGTGGGGGAGGAGAGGAGGGCTCCCCTAGGGCTCCTGGAGGGAGCTAAGCTGATGACAAATGTGGAAACCAAGTCACCATTCCAGCAGTGTGGAGTCCAGAATTGCACTCCTACGGTGCATGTGAAATAAATCATGAGTAGTAAAAGTGCCTGGCACTCATTCCAGATGAAACAAGGAGTGGCCCCTAGGGAGTGGGACCTGCAGCAGCGTCATTTGATGGGCGGGACCCACTGGCGGGATTGGGTCACCTGCCCCAGTGCTGGGAAGCACCTGTGGCTGGGCTACAGGCTTTACTTGTCTGGTGGCTCAGGGAGCCTGGGGCACTCGCTGAGGCTCTGTGTCTATCAGCACCAAGTCTCCCATGAGAAAACCTGAAAAAAGATCAAGCAAAGCCAAAGTCAGAAGAAAAAGGATACTGATTGCTGCCCCCAGTGTGGGAGTCTCAGGGAAGATTTAGATTGCCTTTTGTGGGGAGAGTCTGTTTAGACACTTTCTACCAGTGGAAAGGACTTGAACACTAAATTCTTTTGCTTGATCCTGCCTTGCCTGGGGGGCTTTGGTGGGTGGAGAATATCCCTGAATGTTAAGCACCATTGTGTTCTGGTGTAATTGCTATAATTATCTGGGGCTCAGAGACAGACTTTTTACTGCAGCACAAGTAGCATGATAAAGGTCAGTTCCTCTGGACTCCAGGGCTCACAGGGGTGTGATGGAAAGCCAGATAGATGCAGTAGATTTGCATCACAACTGAGGAATACTCAGTTTGGGAACCTGTTGTTTTAAAGGAAGCATTAAACAAGCCTTCTGTTTGTCCTGGAGGAGGGAGACATTACCTTGCCCCTCAAGGTTGATTGCTGCAAACACAACCCTGAGAGATGACCTGGGTAAGAGCTATGAGGGCCTTGGATTCTTGGCATACCCAGAAAGAATGTGCAGAAATGCTCGGGGCCTGTGGCACATTGCCTCTTAACAGGGACAAATCCATGCTTCCTCCAAGGCAGAAGGGACCAATGTGATCAAGTTGCCACCAAGTAGCTTTATGGCTTCCTTAAGGAATGGGTCCATATAGAGGGCTCAGCATCCATCACTGCTGCCAAGTTAGGCATTCATCCACAGCAGTAGCTAGATCAAGCTCTGGGAGAAGGAGCACAAGTATTGGGCAATGCTGAGTCTCCATTCATGGGCCTGTTTTGCAACCACAATGGAGAAAGGAGGCTGACAGCCATATGACAAGTCATCTTCTCTGCTTGATGGTTAAATGCCACTGTTTGGGGGATACTCCCTGTTGGGCATTAATGTGAGATGCAAAGATCCTGGTGATCTGTGCCCATTCACACTGGCAAAAAGGTATATATATTAAGATGGACCAAACTTCCAATCTTTTCAGGCCCGACCACAGGTAGTTACAAAGGCCTTACCCAGCAGGTCTCCCTCAATAGCAAATGGACCCCCACTTCTGTGCTGATCCACCCAACTCGACCAGCCCACCAATCCATGGGGGAAAAATGGGATGGGGGAATTGGCACTTTCTTCAGTTTCAGGCTTTTCCTTTACTATTACATTAAGTGAGTAAAGGCTTAAATCTTTCATGCCTCTCTTGACTCTTCGTGGCTTGTTGCTTTATTTGGTTACTCCCATACCTCACAGCTCAGCTCTCTCTCCTAGCAGCTGAGCTCCTGACACCTTCCAAGTCTATCAGTTTCCCCACTATCCACGAGTTCAAGCTTATGCTTACTTAAAGCCACTTTTGACAACCAAAAGCTATAATCCCAGAGCAACTATATATATTTCTGTCTTGCCATCTACAACATATATCAGTTAAGAAAACAAAAGCCACTCAAGGTTATCTCAAGTACCAAGGGATATAATACAGGAAATTCAATTCCAAGAAAAGATTGTGTAGGGTTGGAGGAGCTCAGCCACAGCTAGCTTTTAGGAAACCAGGTATTCCAGGAATTGCGGGCAATCACCACGGATCATCTCAGGTGCTTGCAGCACCAAAGTGAGTGATTTGCAGGAGGATTCTTGGAGAAGCTGCGAAACTTCCTATCTGCCATCAGTCAAAGACATGCCTCACCACTGTTAACTGGGGTGATAATGGCCTCTTTATCGCCTGCCTCTAAGATCTTATGTGGTGCCTCTCACTGGCAGAACCTAAACTGGAACCTTGCCAAAGACAGAGACTGCAAATGTAGTCTTCAGGCGTCCAGATCCTGGGATATAGGGAGAGCCTAGAAGGAATAGGAATGGTCTTGGTATACCTGCAGACAGTCTGCAGACAAAGCATATTATTTTAGAATTTTGTGTCTTTCTCCTGTTTTAGGACTGCTTCTCCTATCTTTATGCCCCTACCACAAAGTACGCTGATTGGGTCCATGTAGATGCCTAATACACTGGTATGCTCCTTAGTCCACTAGCCCTAAAGGGTCATATTCCTGAAACTGCATTTTCTAGGTTTTTATAACTAATGTGAGTAGTTGCTAGATAAATAACTTTTTTCTATTTTATTATTTCCAAGCATAAAGCTCAATCATGCTTTCTAATAAAAATTTCTTCTAGTCACACTGAAACATCAAGCTATTTGTTTGCTTATTAATAAATAGACAATAACAGATTATAGTTGTCTACTGGAGTAAAAATTGATTTTGTCTCATTGTGTTCTCAGTAAAAACTGCATAAAACTGCAACAACTCAAAAGTTACAATAGATAATTTTATCTTATAAAACACTTGCATGAATACTTTTTCATTTCTTGCAACCTTTCTTACAGCCTTTCCTTTTTTACAACCTTGTGAAGAAGACAATACCATTTCCCCCTCTTTATTGATGAAACATGCTTGAAAAAGTTGAGATACCTCTCGCTCCTTAACATTCTTTTACTGCATTTAAACATTTCAAGATGTTTTTGTTTTTTTGGAAGAACTGTATTTTTTATCAGTTAGGTTGAACATTTTTCCTATGGAGACCACCATAAAATCTTTATATTTCTGACCAGAAAAACATGAAAATAGACAGTGTTTTTGTTATCGTTTTTGCAGTTGAAAAGAACTGTTGAGTTTGCCTGTTATAAACCTTTGCTTCAGCAACATCCCAAGAACTTGCCAGGGAGCTTCCACTTACTACTCCATTGATGGTACATTCATTATTTACTAGGCAGCCCATTCCCTCTTAGACCGACTATATATTATTGATTGAGCATAAACCATTTCTCTTTCACTGTAACCACTTGGTTCTCACTTTGCTTTCCTGAGTTACACCATGTTAAATTCATCTCTATACCAACTGTCAATACTGTAACTTTTGTGAAGACCAGTTGTGATGGAAAGGACACCGAACTAACAATCAAGAGACTTGGGTTCCTGTTGCAACTCAATCATTAACCAATGCTTTATCTCAATATCCCTGCTTTGAAATTTTCTGTTTTTCTTTTCTTTCTTTCTTTCTTTCTTTCTTTCTTTCTTTCTTTCTTTCTTTCTCTCGCTCTCGTTCTTGCTCTCTTCATTTCTTTCATATCTAAAATTGTAGGGTAGTGGTAGTAAACTAAACTGCACCTCTGTGCATCTTTTCTCTGCGGATTTAGCCTCCAGGAAAGTTTGAGGAGTTTTTCATGTCTTGACAGTGACCTTGCCATAGAAAGTTGTTGCTCATCATTATTTGTGTTTCTGGACACCCTAAAAGACTATCTTTCCCAGCCCCCATCTAGTTAATGAGGCTTTGCAACTGACTTCTGGCCAAGAAATGTAGATGAACAGGGTGCCTGGGTGGCTCAGTTGGTTGACCATCTGCCTTCAGCTTGGGTCAAGATCACAGAGCCCTGGGATCAAGCCCCATATCTGGCTCCCTGCTCAGCGGGGAGTTTGTTTCTCCCTCTCCCTCTGCCCCTCACCCTACTCAAGCTCTCTTTCACTCTCTCTCAAATAAATAAAATCTTAAAAAAAAAAGAAATGTAGATGAACAAATGTGAGGTGCTACTTCTAGTTCTAGCCTCTAAACCTCACATGGTCCCCTCCATCTTTCCCCCCCCACACACATACAGATGTTTCTGTTCTCTATTGGCAGGTGTGTAAACACTAGGTGAAAAAATACAAACTAAAACCATAGTGACATACCATTTTGGGGTCCATACATGAAAAATATTAAATAGACTGGCAATATGAAATGTTGGGAAAGTGTGTGGGGAAAAGGGTCTCTCATACTGCTAGTGGTAATACAACAGAAACATGATTTGGGAGGGCTATTGGTCTGTATTCATCAAAATCAAAATAAAATATACTTTCTCCAACATTTGCTTTCTTGAATCTACCACTTATCAGAATAAGACATAGAAAAGGAAGTTTATATATAGCAACACTTTCAGTATCAGAGAATTGGGAACTGTCTACATGGCAAGCAATACAAAAAATGATTAAATATGACATTATCATACACTATCACAATTTAAAAGAAGAGATACATTTATGGATGAAGATGGCAAATCTCCAAAATAAAATGTTAAGTGAAAAGTAAGTAAGTTGCTGAATAATAGGTAAAATGTTTGAGATATATGTATATATAGATATCTATACCTGCATCTGTATATCTACATATATCTGTGTACATAGATTGGCTATAAATGTATAGAAATACAGGTTTGGAAGAATATTCATGCCATTTAAAACAATGGTTAAATGTGGGAAGGAACAAAGGATTAATAAAGTTTAACAAGAGGATATTTTTAGTATTTGCATACTTTTCACAGTTTGTGTACTGATAGTTTAAATGATTTATATATTTTTTATAATTATTCTTGTTCATATATTAACTGTGAGCTTAAAATGGCAATGAGAACTAGCAGGGGACTTCTCATTGTTCGTACACAGAGAGGAGTGATGACTTGTGTTGTTTCTCCGTAACTCCAGTAAGTCCTGGTCTACTGTTGTCAGGTCACCCTGAGAGGGAGGCTTTGATGTTTGTCAACCTGGCAATGTCACACTGGTTGTCTTGTGCTCCAGCCTCTCACATGATGCTGTGCCCGTGATCTTAAGTAGAGTGGCAGGAAGCCAGCTCGGTGTCACTCCATCCTTCTCATCAAAGACTAACTTTTGTGGTAAAAATAAACAAGGTGTACAGTACATTCAGCATACATCCTGGCTTATCTTGTAAAATCTCTGGGCGTCTGTTGATCCAAGTCTCGAAACATCAGTAATCCCGACAGAAGTGACCCCTGTTGTTGAATAATGCCAAGTCTCTGCCACTTGCATTTGGCTGTCTTTTTTGGAACAGTTTTATCTACCTGCACCACATTTTCAGGCTGACAGGTTGCAAAAGAATAAAGACACATGACTGGGATCATTTGGATAAGGCTCTGAGGCAAATTTTCTTAAATTCAGTTACAGACTCACCCCAAGAAATGATAATTCCAGGCAGTGTGACTTGTCAATGGCTTCCTCAAACCTTGGTTTTTATGGCAGAGTTTTGATAATCTAGAAACACGTTAAAACATTCTAAGGACCTCTAGCCCAACCGATTTTTTTTTCCCAGGGCTAATCTTATAAAAATCATATTAATCCTTGAATAATGATGTTTTGTCACTTTCAATGAAAACAATATCAGGTTCCCATAGTTTTCTTTTTTTTTAAGTTTTTATTTTAATTCCAATTAGTTAATATACAGTATTATGTTAGTTTCAGATGTACAATATAGTGATTCAATACTTCTCTACATCACAAGTGCCCTCCTTAATCCCCATCACGTACTTCACCCATTCCCCTACCCCAAGCTTTCAATTTTTCTGTATGTTTGACATTTTTCTTTATTAAAGGAGCTGGGGAAAATATGACAGGACTGTGAACAGGAATGGGGAGCAAAATATTGCTAATGTTCCTTAAATCCCAGAGATAGTTGATCAGGAGAATGAGCGGCACGTTCTCAAGGGACTTAGAAAGGTCATTACCTTAGGGTATCGATTCTCAACCTTTATCACTTCCAAACATGAGCATGGAAAACAATATTTGTATGGCATACTGGGGTAACAACTCAAGTTCCCATAGTTTTCTAACCAACTCTTTTTTGTGAACGACATCTAAAGGTATTATTGTGAAATTCATGTTATATGTAGTAGAGCCAAAATAATATAAGGCTACCCTCTCTAAAGACTCACTGTCCTATAAAAGGCATACCTGACAAATGGGTAATTCATATTTATGGCTTGCCAATGACTTGGATTCCTCAGGCAGTTTCTCTGATTATCAATCACATACTTAGACACTGGTCAGTCTGGGACCACAGAGCATGAATAATGGTATTCAAAACTTCTAGAGAAGGCGGGACAATCAATTCTAAGTTATAATGTAACTGCTGACTCAGTCCATCAGCATCCAACATTAATTATTCTTCCTGGATGCTGGTCTACTTTGTACTTAGCAGAAGAATCTCTTATCCCATGTGGTAATTGCATCAATAAGAAGGTTTACACATCCCTGGCATGCTATGCCAGTGTCCATGGCAGTCATTGCTAGTTTGCTAGTTGACCCTACTTCTCTTTCCAACTGAGCCCAGATACATCCTCAGCATCCTTTCCAGAAGATGCCCTGAAGCAACCACCAACAATCAGAGGAGGCACATAAGATTCATTTGGTAATATGTCTATCTTATAAGGGGATAACATAAGTATCCTATTACATTATGGGTTGAATTCCGTTTCCCTCAAAAATTCATATGCAGAAGTCCTAACCCCCCATCCCTCAGAATATAACAGTATTTGGAGAAAGACTCTTTAAAGAAGTAATTAAATTAAAATGAGGCCATTGGGATGTACCCTAATCCCACATGACTGGGGTCCTTATCAGAGTAAATTTGGACACGAACATGTACAGAAGGAATATGATGTGAAGACACAGAGATAAGACTGACATCTTCCAGCCAAGGAGTGAAGCCTGATGACTCCTAAGAAACCAGCTCCACGGACACCTTGATCTCAGACTTCCAGCCTCCAGAAATGTGAGAAAATAAAATTCTGTTGTTTAAGCCACCCTGTCTGTGTCACTTTGTTATTACGGTACTTGCAAACAAATACCAGTCTCCTATAAATAGAACAAAATAGAAGTAAGGTGGTGGACTTCTTGACTTTTATGCCAATAGAAAGGACACTTAGCAATTTGTTGATACTCACACTCTTAAGTTAATATTACTCCTGTATGTTGAACTATGAGCTATTGATGACCCCCACTCTTATCTGACTGGTGGTTGTTGGTTCTGGTATTATAGAGTAAGGACTCTGTAAAAAGGAACAAAATATTATGTGTATTATAAAATCCTAGAACAGACTTGGAAGTCCTAAATTGAATTAGTATTATGAGGAGTCTAGAAGTATGAAATGGCTGTTCAGTAATAATGTAATAATGTCTTCCAAAGATGTCCATATCCTCATCTCCAGAATCTGTGAATATATTGCATTACATGGCAAATGAGTACGAAGTTTGCATTAGGTATAGAATTAGGTTGCTAGGTATAGAATTAGGTTGCTAACTGGCTGACCTTAAATAAGGAGATTATCCGGGTAGGTCCCATGTAATCACAAGGGCCCTGTAAAGTGAAAAAGGGAGGCAAAAAAGGAACTCAGAATGATGAAAACTCAACTCACCACTGCTGGCTTTGAAAATGGAAGAAAGGCCCACTAGTCAAGAAATACAGGTGGCCTCTAGCAGCAGGGAAAGGCAAGGAAAAGGATTCTCTCCTAGACCTTCCAGATAGGAATGCAGTCCTGCCAACACCTTCATTTTAGCCCAGTGAGACCCATGTCAGACATCTGACCTACAGAACACCATAACACAGCTGTGTTGCTTCTATGTTGCTAAATTTGAGGTAATTTGTTATGACAGCAATATGAAACTAATAAAAGTTCCAATGATTGAATATATTTGCAATGCTAATTTTCAAAAAGTATGGCAGAAACCAATTTGCTCCTGGAATTGTTGTATTTTTTTTTTTAAGATCAGTGCATCATGGATTACCTTATCTCCTTTTCTTTACCTTTAACTTTGCTCTTGGACCTCTCCCCCTGTCCTGCCCTTTCTGTTCCTCTGCACCAAAAAACACCAGCGAAAATGCTTGATGGATCTACTTATTTGTTTTAATGGCATTACCTTTATCCAATCATCTACATTTCAAACTCTGAAGACAACTCTGACTCCTTTCTCTCCTTCCCTACACTCCATCGTGTTAATTTTCAAAGATAGAAGGTAGATCTATTCCCATGTGTCTCTTCCTTACTCCTTCCTTTTCATTCCTACCATAATATTTCTGCTTTCTGCCCTTGATTCCTCATGCCTATCCAAATTTCCTAACTGATCGCATGGCCTTCAGTGCCTACACGCACCCATTTTTTTACCCACTATTCCCAGAATAATCTTCACATGCCTATCTAACAATCTCCTTTCCTCAAGGTTGTTTTCCAAGGCTCTCTGCAGCAAGGTCCTGGCCTCTCCAGTGTCCTCCCGCACCATCACTCATTAATCTACCAGGCCAGTGCCTGTCAACTGTGATGTACAGGAGTCACATGAGTAGCTTTCAAAAAACATGGATTCCCTGGCCCCATGACCCAGAATCTCTAGGGGTGGGGTCCAGGAAATAGATACCTTTTAAAGTTCCCCAGATGATAATAATGTCCTGCCCAGACTAGGATCCCCTGCCCTAAAGTGGTTCTCAAACATGGGTGTATATCAGAATCACCCAGAAGGGTCGTTAAAACACAGGTTACTGGGTCCCAGCCAAAGGGTTTCAGAATCAGTAGGACTGGAGTGAGACCTGTGATCTATCGATCTTTCTTTCTTTCTTTACTTCATTTGAGATGTAATCCATATACAATAACAAACCTTTTAAAGTACCCAATTCAGTGGTTTTCTGTATATTCACAAGGTCTCACAACCATTACTATTACTTCTATTTTTTTAAAGATTTTATTTATTTATTCATTCGACAGAGATAGAGACAGCCAGCGAGAGAGAGGGAACACAAGCAGGGGAATTGGAAGAGGAAGAAGCAGGCTCATAGCAGAGGAGCCTGATGTGGGTCTCGATCCCATAACGCCGGGATCACGCCCTGAGCCGAAGGCAGACGCTTAACCGCTGTGCCACCCAGGCGCCCCATTACTATTACTTTTAAAACATTTTCATCACCCTAAAAGAAACCCATTAACTGCCACTTCTCATTCCCCCTTCACCCCAGTCTCTAGAAACCACTAATCTAATTTCTGTCTCTATGAATTTGTCTCTTCTGGACATTTCGCAGAAATGGAATCAGACAACATGTGGTCCTTTGGGACGGGCTTTTTTCACTTAACACAGTATTTTCAAGATTCATCCATGTTGTAATATCTTTCAGTACTTCATTCTTTTTTATGGCAGAATAACATTTTGCTGCAAGGAAACACATTTTATGTATCCATATCTAACTGATGGACATTTGGGTTATTTCCACTTTTTGCCTATTATGAATAATGCTGCTATAAATATACATGCACAAATTTTGTGTTTTTAATTATTCTGGAATATATATCTGGGTGTGGAATTGTTGGGTCATGTGGTGAGAATTTGCATTTCTAATAAGTTCCCAGGTAATGCTGAGGTTGATGGTCCAGGAACCACATTCTGAAAATCTCTGCTCTACCCAAACTGGACTACTAATTCTTCCCTCAAATACCCTGAGTCTTTGACATCGGTGCCTGGCTGGTCACTTGGTCTTAAGTGTTTTCCTTCTCATCTTTACCTGGTGAAATCCTACTCATCCTTTAAGGCCCATCCCCAGGCTGCCTTCACCACGAAGTCTAGGCAACATTTTCTGTGTATGTGTTCTTCTGGTTCTTCTGACTGGTTGCGAGCTCCTTACGGGCACTGAGTGTGTTTGAATCATCTTCCTATGGAAGCCCTGCAGCCTGGCACAATGCTCATAAGTTGCTGCTACTCATTACTATGTGTCCAGTTGAACAGAACTCCAGGTCTTCTGATGTGGTAGTCCAGAGACATGACCCTGATTAGGTGGCGCTTTATGTTTCTCCTTCTCCCAAGCATCTGATAAATCCTAATAACTCAGTACTCCTGAAGTCCTTTAAAAGTTCTTCCCCAGCTGGTCTCGTGATCAGGATCTAGAAGACCAAACTATTAAAGTCCTTTTAAGTTATACCATTTAAAGATCATTTTTACAATTGCTGCTCAGACATTAATATAATTCTAGAAGCCATCGTCTCTACAGAATGCTGGGAAATGACTGGGGTAGTAAATCTTGCCTATGGATAGATTATTTCAAATGCAGAGTAGCACATCTATTTGAATAGCTTTTCATGTAAGTTGCACAGGTATTCAGTGGAAAATTTCAATATACCGTTTTCCATTTTCCTAGCAATGTTGAGAAATAGTTAAAATACTGAACCAGCCCTCTATCAGCAAACTTATATTTAAGGGTTAGTCATACTTCAGAAGGTGGAGGTGGAGGTTCAATACGACAGTGTATAAAAAGGACCTGGCCCACCTTCAATACCCAATATATGGGTCTGTTACTAGTAGCAGTGGTAGTATCCATTTCCTCAACTCTTTTTGCTAGAAGCTTTTGTTTGTAATATACTGAGAAAACAAATCCATCAACTAGAATTCTGTCTTATCCTGTCCCACATCTACAAATATGTCTGCACCTGCTCTCAATCCTTTCATTCTCCTCCCTAAGATGAGCTCTTCCCTCCTGTGCCCCAGAGCCCCACCCCTTCTAGTTACTCAGCAACTTGGCTCCAATAATCATCCATTTCTGATGCCCCTGGCAGGGCAGCCAAGGTGTGCTTTAAGCACTCCCTTCCCTTCCCCCATATGGAAAGTAAGAAGAATCTCACCAAAGTTTGAATTCTTTTGAAGTATCTCATCTCAAAATTTCTCTAGTATCAGGAAGGGATTGTGATTTTGTGTCTCATTGATGCAGAGAAGAATCTTAAAAATTATGAAAGCATTAACAATATATTTCATTCCCTTTTGTAAGTGGTGCTTTGAGAATGTTTGCCATGAGAGGTGTGTGAATATGGGCCAACAGATGTGGGGAACCCCAGAGGAGTTCTGACTTGAAAGGCCCACACCTGATCTTGGCCACTTCTGCTCACCTCTTCCAAATCATACTTCTAAGCACAGCTTTTAGTTTCTTCTTATATAATTCTCACTTTATTTCTCCAGTCCTTTAGAAGAGAAGGTCATACATGGCCCTGTAGTCAGGTGCGGAATGGCTGGGAAGACCTAAGAGATAGGGTGTATGCTGGAAGAGTAGTTGGTTCTCTTCTAGTCTTCCAGAAAGAGCAGAAGCAGAAGAGACTGCCAGGAGCTCATGCAGGGGCTCACAATGGACTTGGGAGAAATGGGGGAGAGTCCAGAAGACAGAGGAGCAGTTCTGCGTGGGCATTCAGTTGGAATCTGAGTTAAACTCCCCTATACGGGTTCAGTAACTCCTGACCCTTGGGTAGGGCCTGTCTCTATCAGACAGACTCTATCAGAGTCTACCTTATCGAATGAATAAACTCACACTTATTGCTTGATCCTGAGCTCATTGCCATCTTAGTGATGCATTTTAAGGATTTTCTCTCACTAAGCCCTCTCATTTAGGGCACCAATAACTTCTGTATTACAAATACAATGAGCATTTTTCTGTTTATATCTTTCTCACCATCTCTGAGGCATTTGCACTATTGATTATGTCCTGTTTGAAGTAACCTGCTCTTTGGCATCCACAATAGATTACAATCCTGTTCTCCTATTACTTGGATCATTCCTACCTTGTCTTCTCCCTGGAAACCTCTTTCTCTGGCCTCCCCTTGACTATTGCCCAGAATTCTGTTCTTAGCCTCCCTCTCACTGTAAAAGCCATAGGTGCAAGTATTATTGGCAATATTTATTTTTTCCTAAATCAGCGCTAATCTATCCCAGTCTTAACTTATGATTGCTTTCCACGGCTGCATATTTGATACCCAGACCTGGATGTCTTTATTTTTATTTTCATTTATTTTAATTTTTAATTTTTTCAGACCTGGATGTCTTTAAACTCAACATTCCTTACTCCAGAATTCCTTATTTTGCTGAATGGCACTGTCACCCTCTCAATGACTCGGGGAGAAGCTTGAAACATAACTTATAATTTCTCCCCCTGCCTTTTCTTTTGATCTTCTCTTACCCACATCCCATATTCAACCATATCTATTCCATCCTTCTACTTACCTCTCATATTTAGGTTCTATCACCACCATGAGGGCGAATACTGAATAATCATTAAGGGCAAGTATTTTATTGTTTATCTTCCTGTCCCTAGCACATACAGTACTGGCACTACTTTAATAGAGTATATGGAATATATGAAAGAATTAATAAGTGAAGAAATAATTCAATAAATAAGTTAATGGATCAATACAATTCAAGTTTAGCCCTTCTGATTTCAAGAAACAGAAACCTTCACAACATAAGTCAAATAAAGTACAAAGGAAGATGGGGTAGCAAGTTTATTATTATGAGGAAACCCATGGAACATAGGCAGATGAACCAAAATAAAAAATTAGAAGCACATCAGCCAGCATCTGTTAAGGCAACAGTGTTTACGAACTTCATCAGCTGGGGTGTCAAACCCTTCACTCAGATTCCTTTCTGTTTATGTGAGTTGGTTATTTTCCGTGGGTTTGCTCTGTTCACCTCTCACTACAACTCACTTTTCACCTCCACTCTGCATACTTTTTTTTCTTACATCATTGAATCTGCCCACGCATGATGTCTGCTTTCTCATGATTTATCATGACCCACAGCCTTACCTCTTGGCTTGAGCTACGCATCCCTTCAACTTTAGCCTCTGTTGCTAACTGCCTGGTTCTCTCTGTACTTCCAATTCAAGTCCCTGAGGGCAGGAACCATCGGGCCTACTCAGCTTGAAGATGTCAGCCCACCAATTAACTGCCTCTGAGTAGAGGCCCAACCTAGGCCTCCACCCACCACCGCCCAATTGTTACCATTCATTGGTAACAAAGAGTCCCATGATATAAACCAGGCTCTCCAGGGCTGCATTTTGCAGGAGCAGTGGTCAGAGCAGAAACTGCGACTAGTGTGAGCACAAACATGTGATCACATTGTTCCCGGGGAGGAAAAACACAGGCATTCCTACATCCAAGGAGGATGGGATGGGAGCTCACCCTATGTGGTGAGAAAAGCCAGAGCTAATGAAGCCCACAGAGTCAGAATTCACTTAGGAGTCTTCAAAGTGCAAAAGATGGGATGGGATTCCAGAGAATCATGAAATCTTGGGGGACCACAGTGGGTGTGGAGGAGAGCAAGGTCCAGAGGATTTCCTGGAATACTATTTTCCAATTCTGGCTCACCCAACACAAAGATTCAGAAACCAATTAAACAATAAATACCAACTCACTGATTTCTCTTCTTCTAGTCTGGCCCCCGCCAGCCGCCATTCTTACATTTTAACTTACATCCCCCCCATTAGAAAATGTCTTACTTAGAAAATTAGAAAAATAAAAACTATAAGAGAAGAACATAATCAGTCCTAACTCTGCTATCTAACAAGAACCGTCATTATTTCCTAATTTCTTTTTTTTTTTTAAGACTTTATTTATTTGAGAGAGAGAGAGACAGCCAGCGAGAAAGGGAACACAAGCAGGGGGAGTGGGAGAGGAAGAAGCAGGCTCCTAGCAGAGGAGCCTGATGTGGGGCTCAATCCCAGAACACTGGGATCACGCCCTGAGCCGAAGGCAGATGCTTAACGACTGCACCACCCAGGCGCCCCCCTAATTTCTTTTTCTAATGTTTCCTCCATCTTTTCCTCAAAAAAGGATTTTTGTAGGGTAAAACTTTATACTGTGCATTTTTCTTTAGTTATTATGTCACTAGTATGATAACACATTGCCTAAAAATACAGTTGCAAAAATATTCCATCATAGGGCAGTATTCTAATTTATTTTACCATGTCTTATTGGTGACATTCAGGTTGTCTCTGATTTTTCCCTACTATAAATTAAGGAGTTGAATAAAAAAATTCTGAGAAGTTACATCCTGCATTAAAGGGTAACATTATTTTTTTAAAACACAAATTAAACAATGTAACTTCTCAGCCTAAAATTCTTCAAAAGTTAACTTATTTTGAGGCTATATTTCTAATTCCTCTTGTTACCACAACGGATGCTTCATGATCTGGCATTTGCTGGCATCTCCAGCTTCAGCTCCGCCAAGCCCTCAGATGGCCCCCTCGTCACCTTCTCTACCTGCTGTGCCCAAACCAGCCATACTCTTCCGTGCCCGGAGGTGTCTGCTCGCACTGGTCGTCTGCTTCGAACCCCTCCCTTCCCCCATCACTAATCTGCCTCATCCTCTACGATTTGGCTCAATCGTTAATCAACCTCGGAAGCATCCCCACCTTCCAGTTCGGGTACGTGCCTGTACCCATTTGCAGTTTGGGCTGTGTTCTACTGCTAATCAGAGAAAACCTACCTTAGAAGTCTGTGTACAAACAGAGGAAGCTTCCGGTATTTATGCCTGGAAGATGCTAGAACAAGCGTCCCTGTGATTCTCTTGGCGTTTACCTCGTGGTTACACACGGTTGTGGCAGCACCAGCCGCAGCCCTGGGCTCCGCATAGAAATAAGACGGGCCCCGCGCGAAGATGCTGCACCAGCTGGATATGCTTTTCTTTTTCTCTCTTTTTGTTTTTAAACAGAAAAAGGAAAAGCCTTTTTGGGAACTCCCAGCTGATTTTGGCTCGTCTCTCTCTCTGTGAGCAGAACCGTCTCATGGCCACTCCCGGAGGCGGGGGAAAGAGCCTTTAGTCCCCAGTCCCTCCACTGGGCGCGACAAGGGGTTGGGAAGTGGCGGTTAGCAGATCGGTGGTATCTGCGCTGACGCCCTGCCCTGCGCTCCTCTCGCACCCTCCCGGCGCGGCTGGCTCGCTGCTGTCCCTCGGCCACCGGACGACAAGCCTCTGGAAGTCAGGAAGAGTGTGTTCCTACCTCGTTTTCCACAATGTGCCTCCAACACATTACTTAACGCACGGTTTGGACAAATGAACTGCTTTCAGAGACTATCCCCACCACGCTTCCCAGGGAGCAACCGAGGGCAGGAGAGCAGACGCAGCGTCCCTAAAGCACCATATTCAAAAACGGCAACAATTTTTAAAAAAACAGTGTACTGACCGGACAGTTGTCGAGCAGAGGGTGAGAAGGTGGGGGCAGAAGCAGCCTGAGAGCGAGCCGCAGGGACTGGGAGGGCGGTTCTCAAACATGACGGCCCTTTGGAATCACCTGCGGCTGGTTTTCAGCGACCCTCTCCCCCTCCCCCGTGGAAAACAGTCTCTGGGGAGGCCCAGCGTGTGCTAGAGCTGGCTCCTCCTGGCCGGGAGGTTCTTCCCAAGCCCGTGTTCATCACGGTGGTGGCTCAAAGTCGGCCACCATGCGGTATTTGTACCATAGCAATCGGCAGACACTACAAATCACAGAGGAGTTCTCCCCACCTGCCCCTGAGAGCCAGTTTACTAGCATACGCTGCTGTAGTTGTTTTTAAAACTCCCCAGATGTTTCCAGCCTAAGTAGCCAAGTTTAAGAACTACTGGTCCAAAGCAAGCCCCTCATTTGGCTTGTGGTTTTCTGCCACATACTATATTGGATTCCTTCTTTAGCCCCCATCCTGCCTGTGGGTGAGCGGGCTTGTGTGGGATAACTTGGTTTGCATGTACAGAACCCGAGGGAAGTACAGAAGACACAGCAAAATTGTGGCTTCATTTTTAGTGGTTATTGAGTTTCTTTGCATACTAGTTGATTTTCAAAGAATGTAGCCACATCTCTTTCAGTATACCTTTAGGGTTGGATCTACAGAGGCATGTGAATTCATTGAAGGAGGTGGGGGACCTCTGAATAATGTTGTACAATTAGGAACCTTCAGGACCCCCTTCTGAGATTGCAGGTCCTTTGAATGCATATGCAATTTGAATGCATAATTGTCTGTAGTGTAATTTGCTAGATTTCACTCCTCTGGCTGAATCTGATTTAAACAAATGGGCTCCACCCCATCCTAGGGTCGTCTTATTATAGCTATCCATATCAGACTCCCCCCCATGGTAGCTACATATTTATATATTGATACATATTCCTCAATTTATAGATAGGACACTAGACAGAGGAAGGGTTTGTAGCTTTCCTAATGTCACAGAGCAAGTAAGTGGATTCAAATCCAGGCAGTGCATCTCTAGAACCTGTGTTTCTAAGCACACTACCATACTATGCCCAGAGAAGTACAACTCAGACTGACTTGCCTGCATCATAAAGATACACTACAAAATGCCCAGCTGGTTCCTGTCTCATAGACCACATTAGTCATCTATGTGGTGGTGTGGAGTACAGCCTTAACTCAAATGAAACTACCACCACCACATGATGTTCAAGTCTAGCTGGAGGAACTTGGATGCAGCAGATTTGCTATGTCCCATGGACACCTGGAAATCCCAGGGACACAGGGGACCTGTGAAGAGCCAGGGGGCACTCGCTTTACAAAGTGGTTCTGGGGCTTTAGTGAACCCTCAGAGCTAGTGGGCAGTGTTGGTCTCTGCCCGAAGAGGCAGAAGGAAGCTGGAGGGCTGTTTCCAACCACATTCGAGGTGGGAGTCCTACCAGGATTGAGCCCAGCAGTCCCAGTGAAATGTACTTACCTTGGGGCCCTCTGGGGGAGATGGGCTGCCATGGGAGAATATTTCAATGCTCTAACTTGATTTCTGTCAAAACTTAGTTGCTCAAACACCACCTTGAACAACCTAACAGGAGATTCCTCTTAAAATATTTTTCTTATCTTGGGGTGCCTGGGTGGCTCAGTCAGTTGAGCATCCAACTCTTGGTTTTGTCTCAGGCCATGATCTCATGGGTCATGAGATGGAGCCGAGTCAGAAACCCATGCTCAGTGGGGAGTCTGCTTGAGGGTCTCTCCCTCTGCCCCTCCCCCCAACTTGTGCACACTCGCTCTCTCTCTCAAGTAAATAAATAAATCTTTAAAAAAAATTCTTATCTCAAAACTTTATTATGATTAGGGAGAATGGAAAATTACAACTTAAGTATTAAATTTATACTTCTAAAGAATGTTTTTGTGACAAAAGAGGGACTAAATCTAGACTATAGAAGTGAGGGAAGTTTCTAATATGAGGTCTTCACACTTTAAAGAGCAGTTTCTGATGCATGGTAACTCTCTCTGTCATAAGATTGGACCCCTGGGAAACATGACCTTTCTATTCTGGGCACCTGCCATCATAAGATCATTAATGTATTATTGTATTTCTTTATTGTTTCTGGAATTTTGTTCCTATTTTCTTTTCCCCAGGCTTTCTGCTCCCTATAACAGAATAAAAATGTGATTGGAACTATTACCTTATGATATATTTCAGCTTATCCTTTTATAGTGTTACAGTCCTCACTGAATTTCTGCAAGAGAATACCTTATATTGGTTAAAGTTCATGAGGGGATTTTTCTATAGTCAGCTGTGTAGGGGAGGAAAACAGCTTTTCCCTCTACTCATGTTAGGTGCTTCCGGGGGGCTCTTTTAATCAGACTAACAAAAGACAGAATGACAAGAGAAAACAAACACGCTTTTATTAGCAGGTGCAATGTACATTCACATGGGAGCACTCAGAGATGAGTAACTCAAAGGGGTGGCTAGAACTTGGGGCTAATATGGCACCTAAACCAAAGAACAATAAATGTGCAGAGAAGTGTTGAGGCAAAGGAAAAGGACTTTGAGTTTCTAGAGTAGCAAATTGTGGAAAGGTGAATATATGGGTGAACTAATGGAAGATCAGGTTAGTTAGTAAAGTTCATATGTAGATTCCTCTGGTGTCTGTCTCTGGATTGATACGAGTCTATAGTTGTCTCTGATGATTAACTTCTGTCCTTCCTGGTAGAGTGGGGAGGGGACAGCTCTACAAAGGCATGTGCTGCTTTTAGGCAAATGGGGGAGGGTGGACAGCTTCTCTTGTATCTGCTTCTCAATTGCCTTTAGCTAAAAATAATATGCTAAATGTGCCATATTCTGCTATCCTTCAGCTGGATAAACTATTCATTTCTTTTTGTTCTAATCTGCTGGCTAAGATAGATTGCTGAAACAGAATCGTGGAGATGAAAACACTACAAATAAAATGAATATTACCATTTTCTTGTTTTTCTGGGGTTTTACTTGACAGTATCCTTCCCTGGCAGTGATGTGCCTGAGAACAACTCAGGTCCAGACCAACCTAGAAACCTTGTTTCTGAGGCTACTTTCCTCCTTTCTAACCTCTCAACCTTAAATATCCCTGTAAGACATAAAGTATGCTTGGGCAAAGTTCCTTTTTATATGGGTGTTTCACATTAATATCCTTTTTATCAACCCCTGTTCCCCCCCCCCGCCCCAACCCTCTGTCAGAAGTTGGTGTCGAAATCTGTTTACTCCCTGTCTTTCTGAAGATGTTCGAGTTAGCCATTTATCCTGGATGTGCCTGGGTCATTCAAGGGCATGTGGGAAGAGGCAGTCTGGACAACATTGTGAACCTGGCAAGTTTTAGGTTTTTGTTTTTTCTGACTTTACCTTCTTTCTTTAATGACTTACTTTTCAACACCTTTCTATTTTCCTGCACTATTCCTTATGTCAAAACCAAAATGGCTTCACAAAATCATCTCCACTCTGGTTTAAACGTATTCACATCATCATGTGAGTGAGAGCACTGGGAGGAGCACAATCAATGAGGAGGGACATCTAATGACGGGATTTGTATAAAAGCAATATTAATTATGTCAGTTATGTGGCATGCTTAGCGGTGATGCCTAATTACCCTGCAGTACCTTATTGACGATACACTGTGAAATCACAGCTAACTTTGCTGTAGGTTGGACGTGATTAGAACAGTGTACTGCAAATGCACGTTCAGCCTCCAGAGCTTGTTGCTCTATAGGCAAACCTACATCGTAAGGCCAAGTAGGAACATTTCCACCGTTCCATCAGATAGAAGGAGACTTTCCCAGTGGAGGTGAGTAGGGGCGTCCTGTAACAGGTCATGGATCTCCTGCCTTAAACCCTTGCTCCTCAAAATGTGGTCCATGGAGCCACAGCAGGAGGATGAACTAGAAGCTTATGAGAAATGCAGAAGCTCAGGCCCCAGCCCTGACCACCTGAATCAAAATCTGCATTTTAACAAGATTTCCGAGTGATTCCGGTCACAATAAAATTTGAGAAGCACCCCTGTAAATCATTGCTTCCTTTGCCAGGGGGAGTTGACAGAAGTGAGTCCATGGCTTATGTAAAATGTGGATTCCCAGCCCCACCCCCAGAGCTCCCCATCCTTAGGTGTAAGGGAGGACCTGTCCTCTGCTTCTTTAACACGTACCCTCAAAATGTCTGAGAAGCCTTCAAGTTTGGACCCACTGTCTGTCCCTATTTGTTTATTGACACTAGAGGAAAGAGAGAGGCTGAGAGAGCTGGCAGTGGGTGCGTGGGATTGTCCTCAAAAACAACCCAAAAGGCCACAGAGGAAAGAAGACTGTGGTTCAAATGGAACAGGGAGAAAGGTTGGCCAGAGAATATATTCTACAAATCCTTTTATATGGTTCTATCTGAATTTGATCCCATTACTCAGTAATTTGCTGACACTTGCCAACATAAGAGTATTGTTGCTATATTTAAAGGCAACATGGCTTAATACCCTCTTCATTTTTCTCACATGCGGTGCGTTTCTCTCCAGGAGCAATCAAGGCTCTGCCCATGGCCCCACCGACGGGATGTCATGTAGAAAGCATTCTCTTATTGTGTGCCCACTCACCCCAAATTTCAGGGCTAATCTTTCATTCATTTTTGAATCTGGGTGACCATGAGGTACAGGTGGTCTTCAGCGCTTCTTCAGGTCCCATCCCAGAGGATAAATATTTAATATTTGAAGGCAGCTTGATCCATATTTGCTGAATACAGCAGAAATCTGAAGTTGCCGTAGAAAGAAAAGCTCAGCTAATGTGAACCCAGAGACCTATTCACAGTTTTAAAAATTATTAACCCCACGCCCTCCCCTGGCCAGTAACAAATCATCCTTTAGGGATTTAATGAGTTAAGAGAACATGCTTAACGTAAAGGAATATGTCATGGGTTCTTTTTTTTTTT
>NC_048227.1:83855557-83856814 GCF_002007445.2 Ailuropoda melanoleuca | reverse complement strand
TTCCATACAAATTTAAGGACTATTTGTTCCAGTTCTTTGAAAAATGTCCTCGGTATTTTGATCGGGATAGCATTGAAAGTGTAGATTGCTCTGGGTAGTATGGACATTTTAACTATGTTAATTCTTCCAATCCATGAGCATGGAATATTTTTCCATCTTTTTATGTCTTCCTCAATATCTTTCAAAAGTGATCTATAGTTTCTAGGATATAGGTCCTTTACGTCTCTGGTTAAGTTAATTCCAAGGTAACGCATGGTTTTTGGTGTTATTGTAAATGGGATGGATTCCCTAATTTCTCTTTCTTCAGTCTCGTTATTCGTGTATAGAAATGCAACTGATTTCTGGGCATTGATTTTGTATCCTGCCACCTTACTGAATTGTTCTATAACTTCTAATAGTTTGGGAGTGGATTCCTTTGGGTTTTCCATATAGAGTATCATGTCATCTGCAAAGAGAGACAGTTTGACTTCTTCTTTGCCGATTTGGATACCTTTGATCCCTTTTTGTCTTCTGATTGCTGTTGCAAGGACTTCTAGTACTATGTTGAATAATAGTGGCGAGAGTGGGCATCCTTGTCGTGTTCCTGATCTTAAGGGAAAGGCTTCCAGCTTTTCCCCATTGAGAATAATGCTTGCAGTAGGCTTTTCATAGATGGCTTTTATGAGATTGAGAAATGTACCCTCTATTCCTACACTCTGAAGGCTTTTAATCAGGAAAGGATGCTGTAGTTTGTCAAATGCTTTTTTTGCATCAATTGAGAGGATCATATGGTTCTTGAGTCTTTTCTTGTTGATATGATGTATCACATTGATTGATTTGCGAGTGTTGAACCATGCTTGCATCCCAGGTATGAATCCCACTTGGTCATGATGGATAATCCTTTTAATGTACTGTTGGATTCTATTAGCAAGGATCTTGTTGAGGATTTTGGCATCCATATTCATTAGAGAAATCGGTCTGTAATTCTCCTTTTTGAGGGGGTCTTTGCCTGGTTTGGGGATCAAGGTAATATTAGCCTCATAGAATGAGTTTGGTAGCTTTCCTTCTGTTTCTATTTTTTGAAATAGCTTTAGGAGAATAGGTATTATTTCTTCTTTGAATGTTTGGTAGAATTCCCCAGGAAAACTGTCCGGGCCTGGAGTTTTGTTATTTGGAAGGTTGTTTATCACTGACTCAATTTCTTTATAATTAATTGGCCTGTTTAAAAAATCTATTTCTTCCTGTTTCAGTCTTGGGAGTTTATAGGTTTCCAGGAAG
>NC_048227.1:83734438-83855318 GCF_002007445.2 Ailuropoda melanoleuca | reverse complement strand
TCTACTGTACTTCTGGTTTCTAATTCATTGATTTCTGCTCTAATTTTGGTCAACTGCTTCCTCGTGAGTGGATTAGGCCTGTCCCTCTGTTGCTGTTCCAGCTTCTTGAGGTGAGAATAAAAACTGCATTTTAGATTTTTCTATTATTTTGAGTGAGGCTTGGATGGCTATGTATTTCCCCCTTAGGACTGCCTTTGCAGTATCATCATGGGTTCTTTTAAATGCTCTTGGTCAGATATAATATGTTTAAGTCATGTTTCATATATGGCATCATTTCTAGGTTTACATAATTTGTGAAACTCTGAAATTTTTATAGTACACTTATATATAGAAAAAAATATTAAAAAATAGCCCCGAATTCTCCCATTGTCTCATTAATTATATGACTATTAGAGAAGATATGACCTATGACCTACGAGAAGGTATGAGAGTAGAGCACGTGTAATCCGGGGGTAAATGTGAGAAAGCCACACTAGGTAATATAAGAAAAGACTTTGGAAATATAAATAAATAGATCAGTATATACAACACTCCATAAAGGAAGATGCCTGGCAACTTGTTCCAGAAATTACAACTTACTGGTTCAAACTAGCATTGTAAGACTTTCTATAGCTGCTTATCGTTCATTCATTCATCTATAAAGTAAAGTATTGAGGATTTGCTCTTCACTGAGCACTGATGGGTATACTGTGTGAGATGCACAGTCTCTGGATTTGTTCTGCTGCGTGGAAGTGGACTCCTAGAAGTGCCAAAAAGACATCATTGCTATGAAATAGCATGTTAAAATAAAATACAGGGGCACTTGGGTGGCGCAGTCGTTAAGCGTCTGCCTTCGGCTCAGGGCGTGATCCTGGCGTTATGGGATCGAGCCCCACATCAGGCTTCTCAGCTATGAGCCTGCTTCTTCCTCTCCCACTCCGCCTAGTTGTGTTCCCTCTCTCGCTGGCTGTCTCTATCTCTGTCAAATAAATAAATAAAATCTTTAAAAAATAAAAAACAAAATAAATAAATAAAAAAAGTAAAATACAGTGACTGCGACCACATCAAGGGCATTTTTCATGACACAATTCCACATACCATTTTCAAATTCACTAAGTAATCTCTCCTCTGTATTCCACTTTCTACAGTCTCAATAATCACAAAACCCCTTGGCTTTTCAGTTTTGTTTTGTTTTAGTTTTTAAAATTTGTTTCTTTAGAGAGAGAAAACATGAACGGGGGAGGGGCAGAGGTAGAGAGAGAGAAGCAGACTCCCCACTGAGCCTAGAGCCTGAGGTGGGGCTTGATCTCGAGACCCTGAGGTCATGACCCTGAGATCAAGACCTGAGCTGAAATGAAGAGGCGCCCCCTGGCTTTTCAGTTTTAAAATGTGCTCCTTCTTTTCTCTGCATCATTTAAAAATTAATCAAGGATTTCTTGGGCACTTGCTCTATTTAAGCTAGAAGCTGGGAAAATATACAAAGAAGAACAGAGCTTGCCCTCAAAAAGCCTGAATTTCGGCTTGGATCGTAAGCAGATGTGTGTGAATAGCTGATATTTACAGGAAGTTATTATCAGGAAAACATCACCATTCATAATCCCTTCCTCTTAAAATTTGGCAAAAGAGCCAGATTATTGATAGTATAAAGTGCAATTTTTAAAAATCATGAAAATAATGTAGAGATAAACCACACTTTAGTTCTCTATCTAGGTAACTATTTCACGTGAGGAAACCCGTATTTCTTCAGCTTGGTTTGACACATTGGTAGAAATCTGCTATACTCTGGCGCCACTGGGAGGCCATCTGGCACCAGGGTGAAGGCCCAAACTGGCAACCACAATGGGAGAAATTGCTTTACTTTTGTTCATCAAATCACTCTTTTCCTTTTTTTTTCTTTTTTCTTTTTTGCAACAGGAAATTGTGATGCGTATTTGTCAACTAGAGTTTGTTCTAAATTACATATTTTCCAAGCAGAGTGCAGTTGAGTGGAAGAGAAGATCAAGGAATGTCACAGATTCTTCAAAATGTACATGAGTATAATTTATATATTTGCACGACTTGTGAAACTGAAATTTTTATGATACACTCTGAAATATAATGCCATATGTCAATTAAATCTCATTAATAAAATAAAATATAGCAAAACTTATTTGTGATAAAAATGGGTGAATAAATGAAAGAACAAATTGCCATGTTTCGGTGTCCCATGAGGTAAACACAGCTCATTAAACTGCCATTTTCTTACTACCTTCTTGGAACCCCTTCCATTCACAAGGACTTGGCACCCTTTTCTTGGAGTGCAGTTATTGACCTTGGTTAATGTTTAAAGATGGCCCAAGAAGACCCAGGACAGTGGTGTAATTTGCCTCTAAGAAAAAGTGTACAGTGCTTTGTAAACGACTGAATATTGACATCTGGTTGAAGGCTGCTCTTGCCTTCAGAGGAAACTTCCTTTAAGGACACGATCTATAATGCTCGTATTCATTTTCAACAAAATGGTTTTATTTTCTGGAATAAACACTGGCCTCTAATTCATCAGCTGGCTTGAAATTTCTGGATCCCAGGCAACTAGGGATCACTGTGCTTTAAATCAAGAAAGTGCCTGAGCTTCCTTTCTCCAGAGGAAGTGGAACCCACCAATACCTCGACACAGTGTTATCAACTTCCACTTTATTGTGCCCTGTAGGCATTAAACTTGGTTTTCCAACATGGCGGGGAAAACAGTATTCTTGTTTACCAAATATTCTGCTTAATAGGAATTCATCATTTCAAACACATACGATATACCAATTTCTTAAGAATCAGGACACTGCAATTATCATTGGTAGTATATTACATGTAATGGAATCTTTTTTTCTTTGTAGAAAATAATATTGGATCTTACTTTATTGAAGTATAATTGACATACAATATCCTCCTGGTTTCAGGTGTACATCATAGTGATTCGATATTTTTATACATAATGAAATAATCCCCACAATAACTCTAGCTGCCATCTGTCGTCCTACAATGGATTCTTTTCTTGATGGCTAGAATACACTTCAGCATCATTTACTGCCTTGGAAATCACTGCGAGCATTAAAATACGAGGCTGGGGGGCGCCTGGGTGGCACAGCGGTTGAGCGTCTGCCTTCAGCTCAGGGCGTGATCCCAGAGATCTGGGATCGAGCCCCACATCAGGCTCCTCCGCTATGAGCCTGCTTCTTCCTCTCCCACTCCCCCTGCTTGTGCTCCCTCCTCTCGCTGGCTGTCTCTGTCTCTTTCGAATAAATAAATAAAATCTTTAAAAAAAATAAAATAAAATACAAGGCTGGAAGATGTACTTAAGGCTCAACTGGGAGTTATGAATCGATATTTGGCATTTGAAATCAGCTATTGAAGGAAAAGAAGAATGTAAATCAGGATATGTGTAAGAGTCATTATGTCAGCTATAATTACTTCTACAAGGCTAAGCTGAAGAAATATTTAAAATGAGAAAGATATTTCCCACTCCTCCCTACTGTAACTACGTATATGGTAGTTTGAAGATGGATTTAAATTTGATGATAAATGCCCCTAGGAAANCTCTGCTGTGAGCCTGCTTCTTCCTCTCCCACTCCCCCTGCTTGTGTTCCCTCTCTCGCTGGCTGTCTCTGTCTCTGTCGAATAAATAAATAAAAAATCTTTAAAAAAAAAAAATAAAAATAAAATGAGAAAGATATTTCCCACTCCTCCCTACTGTAACTACGTGTATGGTAGTTTGAAGATGGATTTAAATTTGATGATAAATGCCCCTAGGAAGAGAGAGGGCAACATTTTCTTTTTTTCTTTAAAAAGAGGGGCATACCACACAATTCAGCAATCACACTCCTTGGTATTTACCCACAGGAGTTGAAAACTTATGTCCAAACAACACCTGCACGTGGATGTTCGAAGCAACTTTGCTCATAATTGCCCAAACTCGGAAGCAACCAAGACGTCTTTCAATGAGTGAATGGGTGAATATACCGTAGTGCATCCTGAGGACGGACTGCTCTTCAGGGTTAGAAAGACATGAGCTATCGCGCCAGGAAAAGACAGGGAAGAAGCTTAAATGGGAGGAGCCAATCTGAAAGGGGTACATACTGTACAATTCCAACTATATGACATTCTAGAACATGCAAAACTATGGAAACAGTAAAAGGATCAGCGGTTACCAGGAGCTGAAGGGGGAGGGATGAAGAGGCAGAGCACAGGGGCCTTCCAAGGCAATGAAAATACTCTGCATGATACTCTAATGATGGATCCATGTGATTAGACAGCTGTCAAAACCCATAGAATATACACTGAAGAGTGAACCCGAAGGTAAACTGTGGACCTGGAGTGATTATGACATGTCAGTGTAGGTTCAGCAATTGTGACAAATGTACCATTTGGGTGGGGGATGGTGACCGTGGGGGAGGCTGTGCATGTGTGGGGGAGGGGTATATAGGAACTTTGCACTTCCAGCTCCGTTTTGCTGTGAACCTGAAATTGCTCTAAAACCATGAAGTCTTAATAAAAAGTTAATTTAATTTAGGAGCACCTGGGTGCTTCAGTCAATTAAGTGTTCTTGGTTTTGGCTCAGGTCATGATCTCAGGGTCTTGTGATTGAGCTCGGAGAGGGGCTCCAAACTCCGGGGGAGTCTGCTTGAGATTCTCTCCCTCTGCCCCTCTCCCTCTCTCTCTCTCTCTGAAATAAATAAAATAAGTCTTTAAAAAATTAATTTAAGGAATCATCATGAAGTATGTACTATAACCATTCCCATTTTACAAAAGTGTAAACTGATTCACTCCCATAAATATGCTAATAACTCAAGCAGGTGTGTTGCTAGTTAGCCACAGAACTGGGATTTAAACACAGATACACGAGCTTTAGAGTCTCAACTCTTATGCTGTACTTTCTCTGCCGATAGGGTTAAGTGGTCAATTATTCCCGTTTTAAAGATGAGGAACCTGTGCTCAGGGTAGTTCAATGACCTGCCCAAGGCTGCCCAGCTGGTGATCAATGAAACCTACATTCAGACTCAAGTTGATCTCATTCCAAAGTCTGCGCTTTTCTTAACAAAAGACTTGGCCAATAAAACTCTAATACTTTACTTTGGACCCTACGTTTCAGTCCAGAGCACCAGTAACAGCCCTTGGGGAAATTTCCTTCTCTCACTGAATGCAGTATGACTCTCTCACAGCCCTGAACCCATCACATTAACACGATGATCTGTTTGTGTGTCTAACAACTCATTTCTAAAGCATCCCTGATTACTCTGTGCCTAGCATGGTGCCTGATACTCTGAAGGTGATTAATAAATGCTCCCTGAACCAGACAGAACTGCTGAACTAGACATCTATTTCTTTTTATAACTTATGATACATAGTTCCTTCAGTTCTTTCTATCTCTGCACTTCCCTCCCCCCCCCCAACCTATCCTCAAAGTCATGTCCATGCTATGGTTATGACTATTGTATTACTGAAACAAAAATCGAGGCACTTCATTTGACAGGTAGAGGGAGAATGGGAGAACATATTTGAAATCTGTGCTGCTTGTATGAAACCTTGACCTTAACTAAAACATAAGATAGATTTTCCAGGGAACACTGCCTGAACTGAAAAAAAAAAAATTAGCACTCTGGATTTCTAGCATTAGCACCTGGTACTTGCACAAAGCTCGATCTCTCTAGACTTGGGATTTATTGATTTCAGTAATTTTAGGATCCTTTATCACTCTTAGTTACCAACTCAGTTTTGAAAGATATTTAAGTTTCTATACACAAAGTCATTCTCAAGGGATGTCTGTTTTCCTCCAGCTTTTTCACTGATTTGTTCCTTGTCCTGTTTTGGATACTAAATGCTTGGAAGTCAATTTGTGACTATGAAACAGGAATTAAATTGTGTTATTTGTTAGTGTTTGAGTTTTCGCTCATTTATTCATTCATATTATAAAAACCTCCTGAGTACCTATCCGGGGCCCTGCATTGTTCTAGGTACTAGAGATTAAGCCCTGGGCAAAGCAGGCAAAGTCTCTCCCCTTCTGGAGCTGACATTCTGGTGAGGAACAGTGACCATAAGAAGACCATCAAGTAAATATATAGTACGTCAGATGAAGACAAGAGCTGTGGAGAAAAATAAAACAGGATGAAATGAATCAGAAGTGCCAGGGTTGAATACCGACCTTAGGAAATGAGGGCACACCACGTGTGTATTGAGGAAGGAGATCCAGGAGGAGTGAACAGCTGGAATGAAAACAGGCAGGAACATGCGTGGTGTGTTTGAGGAATAGCACGGGCAACAGCTGAGCGAGCAAAATGGGGCTGAGGCCAGAGTAAGTAGGGGCCACGCCATGCAGGGGCTTGTAGCGCCCAAAGCCTTCGGCTTTTACTCAAAATAAGATGGGGTGCCATTGCAAGGCTTTGAGCACAGATGTGACGCGTTTGGACTTAAGTTTTTAAAGGATAGTTGGCTGCTATGATGAGAATAAACGGAGGTGGGGGAGGGCAAGAAACAGGACCGTCTAGGACCAGTACAAAGTTGTCTTTGATTCATTACATACAACACTATATTCTCAGCTCAAATCTCAGTAGCACCTTACTACTCAAGATGAGAGAATTCTGAAGTTTTATAAACAAGGTGGTCCGCGGGTGGACACTTGGCCCTCCTTTACTCGTCTCCCAGGCGCCCCCTACTGACCACAGTGAGAACTGAAGGGCTCTGGATTTCAGACTCCAGGTTCTGGGCACCCACGCATCTGCCCACCACGTAAGAAGAAGACAAAGGGAACCTAGAATAAAGGGAACCTCATAGACTGGTATTTCTTATTTGAGAGTCATGAACAAATGACCATATTCATAGGGTTTCTCTGGAGAATAAGTTTTTGAATCTGGTTGGCCTGTGCTAGCCAGCATCCCCAAACATAGAAGGGTGTCAAGCAGAGGGGAGTCATAGAGTAAATACACTCAAATGCTTTACATGGAGAAGTGAAAAGATGGGTCATGCAGGTTGCGACATGTCTGGTCTCGACCAAAAAGATGAGAGGGCCCCGGAGAAAAACCTGACATAATGTGGGGTGCAGCAGTGCAAGCTTAACCAGCACGAATGGGCTTCACTCCCCTACCTTGTGTTGTGAAGGTGTGTGCATCTGAGAATTGAGCTAGAAGTACTGTGCAGAATTCTCTGTACTCTGGAGGAAGCAGGGTGGGGTTTGATGGGTAGCTCCCATTTGCTAAGTGGGAAGGATAGTCACTGTCTAAAATACAAAATGCCTGGAATGCCTGGGTGTCTCCATCAGTTAGGCAATGGCTCTTGATTTCAGCTCAGGTCATGATCTTAGGGTCGTGGGATCGAGCCTGGTGTTGGGGTCTGTGCTCAGCTCAGAGTCTACTTGGGATTCTCTCTCTCCCCCCCCGCCCCTCCCCCTGCTTGTCCTCTCTCTCTCTCTAAGTAAATAAATAAAATCTTTAAAAAATACTATACAATAAAATGCAAAATGCCTTTTCACAGCAACATTGTGTCTTTATAGGGCTTTGCATAGAGTAGCCTTCACGAATGCTTAGTAAGAGAAATGGAAGACTTTGTTATGTGTAACCTTTTAAACAACTATCTCTGAACTCTGTTAATAGTAAAATGTTCTATAGAATAAAAATGTTCAATAGGTCAGAGTCAATAAAATGTCTTGTGATTATATCCTAGTAGACTGAGTTTGTCGTGTATATTTATGCGACTATTCAAGAAAACACAGTGATGGATGAGCTTCAAATCATTTTTTTTCTGTAGGTGAACCAGAATTGAATTATTCCAGAATTGAATTATTCCAGAGAGATGAATGTATGTAAATGTAGAGTCCCATGTAACTTAAATGTTTGCGATATGACAAGAGTAACACTTTCACAGTAAGACCAAAAAAAAGAAAAATCAGAGATATTCAGGTCCTTACCCTCCTGTATTATCTAACTGTACCTTCTTGGACATTTCAGATTGAGATAATGTAATATTTACTGGGTGTTTACCATCAGCCAGGCACTGGTCTAAGTTCTTTACATATATTATTAACTCATTTAATCCCCACAATGACCCTATAAGCTGGGTATTCCCACCTTGCAGATGAAACTAAGACACAGAAAGATGAAGTGACTTGCCCAGAGATATGCGTGTGGAGCACCCCAGAGACCTCCCCAGGTACAGTGATTGCTGGAATGACTCACAGGACTCAGCATATAGTCACACTCATGGCTAGGACTGATTCCAGTGAAAAGATACAAAGCACAATGAACAAAGGGAAAAGACACATGGCGTAGAGTCCTGGGGAAACCAGGCGCAGGCTTTCAAGAGCCCTCTGCAGGTGCAGTCGCCCCAGTTGTACTTAATTTCCCCAGCAATGAGTTGTGACAACACAAGTGGAAAGTGATAGCCAGGGAAGCTCATGAGAGACTCGGTGCCCAAGGGTTTTATTGGAAGCTGGTCACATAGGCAGCTTCTGCCCAGTGTGTATCAAATTCCAGACTTCCAGAAGCAAAGCTGGTGTTCAGCATAAATAATATTGTTTGCCCAGTTTAGGCACAGTGAGCCACTCCTATCAGTTTGGGAAATGGAGGGAACACTCTTGGTACCCCAGCTTCTAGATATCCACCAAGGCCCAAACTCACAAGAAGGTCTTTCAAGGAATAGCAGTTAGACTTGTTATGTCAACACTTTCCTGCACGTGTATCTACCGAGTGGAAGGGCTGCGGTTCCTCACAGAGAGATTCCAGAGGCCAAACACAGAACCCCTGTGATCTATGGATTATCAGAGAAGTGCAGCAGGGAGAGTTCAGAGGCCACCATTCAGGGGAGAGGTCTAGTTAGAGATGTTAGTGTGGGAGTTGCTGGCCTACAGTGACATCGAAAGCTAAGTTCACACGGGAAGTGAATGCAGGCTGACTGAGTATAAAAGAGGTCAGAGCACTGTGTCCTGGCGCATTCCAGCATCCAGAGGTCGGGCGTGTGAGGATGAAGCCCCACAGACACTCAGAAGATGCCAATGAGTTCAGAGGACAACCAAGAGGAAGTTATGCCTATGAGCCAAGCGCAGAAAGTGCTTAAGAAGGTAGAGAGGAACAACAGACATGAGTGGCAGGTCAGACAAGAAGACTGTGAAGTGACCATTTAGTTTAATCGCGTGGAGGTTGCTGACCTTGTCAAGGACTGTTTCAGTGGACCGGTCAGGCAGAAGCCCGATTGCAGTGGGTTCAAGGGAGGATGGGAGGAGAGGAAGTGGTTGCAGAATATTAAAAACTCTTTGAAGGCATTTTGCTATAAAAGAAGGAAGGGAAATGGGCTACTAACTCGAGGGGAAAGGGAATTTCAAAAGATATGTGTGTACATGACAGGAGTGACACTACAGCGTGTTTGGATGCTGATGGGACTGATCCGGTAGAGGGGGAAATGAATGAGGAGAGAGAGAAAGGGACAATGGTGTCCTCCTGTTGGTGAAAAGGCATGGGACATAGTGTACAAGTTGGCCTTAAATTAGATCATGGACTGTTTGCCCAGAGTTACAGAAGGAAGAAAATTATTGGGCACAGAAGCGTGTGTATGGATGGGGAAGTGGCAGTGTGTGGGATTTCTTTTCTGGTTGCTCCCACTCATGTCATGAAATGGGAAATAAAGCATCCAACTGAGAATAATCAGGAAGGAGGAGAACGTGATGAAGGGCTGAAGAGAGAGGAAGAGGTATGCGACAGTCACCTAAAAGGTCCCAAGGGTGAGCCGACTGGGGGAATATGATAGAACTGCTTGGGCTACTAGGGGCCTAAGAGAACCTTCAATTTTTGCTGTCATGAATTTCAAATAAGACCAGCAGCCATCACTGGGTGGTTTTCCAGCCATGTGCAGCCGCTGGGTTGCAGGCACTGAGTGACGGAGGGTTGGACTTAACCAGGATTGGGTTTTGCCAGGCAGGTGTAAGGAAGAGAGAAAGCGGCATGGCATTGGGGGTAGATACAAGAAAGTTTATCTATAGAGGGGAGGTAGTGTTGTTGGACAAAGTTCCAGTTCTTTCTTGGAGGTTGGTGTAGCAGAAAGCTTGGTCCTGGAGCGTCTCAAAAGTCATTTTCTTTAAATGTGTGGTGTATCGTGCAATACACAATACAGGGGAGCAAGATCGATCTGTGGAAATACAGCCTATTGCTTTTGTTGACCGAGACTCACCTTTGTACTGGTTGTCCAGTCTGGGAGGCCAGCAATCCTCAGTTCTGGAGGTGAAGTTCTAGTGACGGGTTCCTGCAACTTTATCAGATATCACCATCCATGTGTCCTTGAACAGACACAATCACGCTCGCAAATCAGTACTCCATTCACAGAGCAAACCTGGCATCTGCCAGCCTTCCCTTTACAGGAAACGGGGTTTGAGAGGATTATCAGTTGTTCCTACCTAGGTGTGAACCCTGGTCCCATCATCGCTGGCCCTGCACCTGCCAGAGAACCTTGCACAGCTTCTCTACTTCTTACTCAGACCAGGTCCTCTTTTCAGACCCACACACCTTTGGGTTCTTTCGTTCTTCTTTTACCACAGGCTCTGGTGACTCAGCCTGCTTTCCCGACCCTTACTGTCCCCTGAGGGCCAGGCCATCTTCCTTCCTCTCCAGCTTCCTTTCTAGTTATCTCTGAAGAGAAGTCCTTGGGCTGTTCTGATTTTTAAAAGATTTATTGCATATCACAAATATATAGGACAAGTAAATACATCAGTGATAACTAAAATTGGTCTGCTACAGAGCTTCTAGAATCCAACCAAGTTTGTATAAATATGGTTTGCTTTATGGTCTGCCTCCTGCCTGTGATGGTGAGCGAGAAAACCACTCAGTCTTCCCTCCTGTGTGTCTCCTTTACTCTCACACCACAACCACACTCATAACACTTGACACTTCTGGTCACCAAATGTGTGTTGAGTTTTCCCACACTGAGCAAATCTCTGTGACACCAGCTGTATGTTCTGTAATATAACTCAATTCTGACACTATCTGGAGATAGCATCAGATCCCACAGGTTAATGGCTCAGTCCCACGAGACTGCCCCCCCCCCGCCACAAGTAGTGGGTCCCTAGGCTACCCACAACTTCCGTCTGACTTTGCTACACATCGGAGGTTCCCATGACCTCCTCCCCCTTGGGTTTAATTATTTGCTTTAACAGCTAACAGAACTCAGAGAAACACTACCATCTACCAGTTTATTAGAAGATGTGCTGAAGGAGTAGAGGAAAGCCAGATGAAGAGATCTATAGGGTACAGTCTAAGAGGGATCTGAGCACAGGAGCTTCTGTCCCTGTGGAGATGGGGGTGCGTCACCCACCTGGTGTGAATGTGTTCACTAGCCTGGAAGCTCTCTGAACCCCCTGTTATTGGGATTTTATGGAGGCTTTCTCACATAGGCATGATGGATCATAAACTCTATTTCCAGCTCCTTTCCTCTTTGTGGAAGGTGGGGAATGGGACTACAAATTCTAAGCTTCTAATCCCAGCCTGGTCTTTCTGGTGACCAGCCTCCATCCAGCAGCCATCCAGGAGGCCCCCCAGAGTTGCCTCCTTAGAACAAAAAAGTCCTCCTTAGACAAGAAACAAGGGTTTCAGATGTCAGGACCCAGGAGGAAGACCAAATATACATTTCCTATTATAAATCACAGTATCACTGATGGGGAATGGAAACTGCTGCTTTAGCTCATTCCCAAGGCTGAATTCACAGTCAACAACAGGAAGGTCTTCAATCTCCCCTGAGGGTTGCCTAACAGCCCAGTGTTCTTGTTCTTGGGGCCAAGATGGCCGCTGCTGAGGGCCTCAGTCATCACAGCTCATTTGCCCACAGGGCCCTTGACCAAGTCACTTAACTTCTCTGGACCTAAATTTCCTCATCTTCAAGTTGGGGAGAGTAACATGTTTTATCAAATGGTGGTAAATGCTAAAAACATAAAAGGTTGTTTTCTTTCTCTTTCCTTTCTCCAGAGCATATCAGAGTGACTCTGAAAAGGCCTTCCCCAACCATACAGTCTTAGAATTGAACTATTGAAAGCTTCTGAACAAAGAGAACCACAGAACTCAGAGTAAACTCCCAAAGGACAGGGAGACAGGAGATGCTTCACGCTTATGGAGGCATCACAGACCAGCCATACATTTATTCCTCAAACTCTTATCACACTCAGTATTTACGCCAAAGGAAGCACTCTGTTTCTCCCAGAGAGTCCTGGGAATTGCTTGTTGGGATAATTAAATTCTGATTACAGGTCTGCCATTAAACAAACAAAGGGAATTTCACCAAGTTTTCCTCTTCCTTTCTCCCTTCCTCCCTTCTTTTCTTCCTTCCTCTTTTTCTTTTCTTTTCTTTTCTGTTCTTTTCTTTTCTTTTCTTCTTTCTTTTTCTTTTTCTTTTTCTCTTTCTTTCTTTCTTTTTTCTTTCTTTCTTTCTTTCTTTCCCAGATTTGATTGATTGGTCATGAGCAGGGGGAGGGGCAGAGGGAGAGGGAAAAGGAAAATCCTGACACAGGCCTCTGTCCTCTGACCTTGAGATCATGACCTGAGCCAAAATAAAGAGTCAGACACTCAACAAACTAAGCCACCCAGGCACCCCTCACTGGGCCTGTTTCTTATCCAGAAACTGGGAAGGGGCCTAGTCTTTCCCACTCTAGAATCTTACCTTATTTCACTGTTGCTGAAAACCACGTTCAGAGATAAGTTAAATACATATTTCTGAGCATTCAATATGTAGCAAGCAAAATGCCCATAGCCCTCACCCTCTTATAACAGGAAAAATAGAAATTAAAAAATGAATTATCAGTGTGAGGATTGTTACAAAAGGAGAACTATAGATGCAGGTAGGAAGGGAAATGAACCTGGTGAGAGACTGCATAGTACTGAAAAGAATCACAGGAAGGTAAATGCAGATGGCAAAGGAGGCTAGAGAAGTGGGCAAGAAATCACATCTAGGTTGAGATTTTAGACTTTAATCTGAGGACAAGGAAGACAGGGAAGAACTTTAAGGATAGTGATAAAATACAGAGTTCTGTATTTTAAAGAGCTATTCTGGCTGTTCTCTGTCTCTGTCTCTCTCTCTCTCTGTGTGTGTGTGTGTGTGTGTGTGTGTGTTTGTGTGTGTGGTGATGGGTGTGGGAGATCTGGGGAAATAGATGAATGAATTTCTTTTTCTTTTCTTCTTTTTTTACATAGGGAGAGAGAGAGGGAAAGAGAAAGAGAACTGGGGGAGGGGCAGAGGGAGCGAGAATCTTAAGCAGGCTTCATGGTGAGGGGCTTGATCTCACAACCCTGACATCAGGACCTGAATGGAAATCAAGAGTCAGACACTTAATCAACGGAGCCCCCTGGGCATCTCGAATGAATTTCATTTTGGATCTGCTGAGTTTGGGGCCCTAACATCCTCTGGGGGAGCCATACTGTTTAGAGCTTTCATTAAATATCAACTTTTTGTGTGACTCCCTTGCTTCATTGAACATGTATTATTTTGACCCTTAAAAATATCTTGTTAACTTTTTTGTGTTGTTTTCTGTGTTTCCCAAACCATTTGTATTTTGGTTACTCATCTAGGTTAATGCAGACATCCTGACTTAGGGCAATCCCCCATGTTAATAAGTAGGTCTTGGATCTCCATGGATGACTTGAGAGAAAAGAACTCCAACTACTCAAAACCTGAGAAGTTCCTTCCAAATACCTAAAACATGCCATAGGCCCGTGTAAAAGTTTTATTCAATACTCAAGACTCAGTCTGGAAACAGTAAGTTTGCCTCCCTCCTCGGAGAACTCATCGGCCCTGGGGGCAGGGAGGAATAGAGGGCTTGAGGCGGCCTTAGCTTGGGGCCCTCACTGTTAAACCACTAGGTGCGATAACATCGATTCTTAGTTAACTGGGGCCCCAACTGCACGGCTGTGCATTTTTAGGCATTTCAAAAATTCTGAACTCAGCATTTATTTGACTTGCTGAATATCTCAGTTTACCACAAGATGGCAGCACGATGTTATTTTTTAAGTAGATGACAAATTTCTGTTTCTAGAGCCCACATAGAAAGATACAGAGCTAGAAAGGAACCATAGCTGAGAATTTTTCTTCTTGTTCCTATAATTGGAAAGAAAGGAAAGAGGGAATGTGGAAGGAAGCAACAAACAAAGGAAGAAAAGAAAGGAAGTGGGATGGAGGGAAGGTGGGAGGGGAGGCAATGAGAGGGAAAAAGAAAAGAACAAAGAAAAAAAGGCCACATTCAGCTAGATTATATTTAACTAAAGAAAAGGAAATAACCAAGCAACCGATGTAGGAAATTTCCGAGAGAGGAAACCAGAGCTATAACCACATTTATTCACAGCCTTGAAGTGTGAGTATAAGATAGACATTTGACCTTCTTATAAAAGCATTTGTCTCTTTGGGAAACTATGAGAATGAATACATTTTACAAAGGGCTCTAGTCCTTTTAAGTCAACCTTACGTTCGCATCATTGTCAGCTTGCACTTAAGACTTGAGTCTCCTTCAAAAAGGTCGCACATGTTGGTTTCCATGTTTAATTGAGTGAGGAAATAAGAGATGATTCAAGAAGAGAACACTCAGGTGCACACCGACAGGAATGCCTTGGTATGACAGCAGTGGAGAGCCTGCTGGCAGTTCCGCGCTCCTCGGGGTCCATGAGTCCAGACGAATTCTTCCAGAGTTGGCTCTTCGATTCTCCACCGACCACCCCCTACTTACTTGGCCTCCTGTTGATCCCCACTACTTGCTCTCTCTAGTCTCATGAATGTGGCATAGCAGAGAGTTCTAGAGAGGGAGAGATCGTAGGAATGGTGATTGCCTCCAGATCATTCTTTCTTGGGAGGGGGGGCGAAGGGCTGTCCTGTCCATTGCAAGATATTTAGCAGCATCCCTGGCATCTGCCCACTATGCCTGTCACATGTCCCCGGTTGTGACAACCAAAATGTCTCCAGGCATTGCCAAGTGTCTCCTGGGGAGCAAACTCATCCTCACCTTCCCATCTGAAAACAAATGTTTAGATAAAACTCTAACTCTAGGAATGAAGGAAATCCTGCAAGTTTTGTTTATCTTGTTGTCTAGTTCATGGACAAAACTCAATTTGAAATGTCAGAGAAATGTGTGCTTTTCGATCTCTGGTAGAATTAAGTCCAGGCATAAAACGCCTTTATTAGAGCCAGTATAATGTTCTCTAGATGAAACAATTCAACGAATATTTATTTTGAGTGTTCTGTTGAGCGCAACACTATACCAGTCACCGTAGGGTATACAAAACAGGAAGAAAGGGAGAGATCGTATGAATGGTGATTGCCTCAGGCATTGAAAATCCTAAGATTGAGGTTTTTCTTATAGGAATGAAAGCAATTAATGCTGATAGAATTCTTATTATGTGCCAGACACTTTTTCTATCCATTGAGAATGTCTATTTTCTGTTCATCTTTTTTTTTTTCAGGCTCTCTAAGAAGTAGTGTTATTTGCATTCTGCAGGTGAAGAAACAGGCTGAGGGTTTGGTTACTAGCTCAATGTCACAGTCATAGTAGTTGGCAAAGGCCAGATTAAACCTGATCTTTCTGACACTAAGAACTATGCATGCTCTGGTACCAGCCACTAACCCTTGAGGAACAGTCTAGTTAGGGGAACAACACATGTACATAGGAAAGGTGTCTAATGTCACAAAGCTGTAGATGATCTATTTCAAAAGCCATAAAAATTACAAGACGCTTTGCTGTAGACTAGAGTGATTGAGAAATTGTTGCGGTATGATGGGTCTTAATATGTGCGTCTTTCAGGAAAGAAGAGTGAGAGAGCTAGAATAGAAAGAGGGGCTGGGCTGGGTTCCATTTTCTCTACGGTCAGCTTCTGAGGAGCAGCTGGGCTGCACCAGGGTATTGAGAGCACAAGGTAGAGGTGGCTGAAAGGAGAGGAAGACCCATGTGGAAAACGAGAGATCATATGGGCTGGAAATGGAGGCTAACAAAGAATGTCCGAGAGTCTTTGTAATCCAGGTGTCATAACAGTCAGGCCAAAACAGTGGGCTTTGTTCAGCTCAGAGTTGTGAAAATCGAGAAATTACAGGGAAAAAAAAGAATTTGGATTTCTAACATTCTTGTATATGGCAACATTGGGCCTACACTCCTGTATCTCAACTTTTGGCTGAAGCCAAGGAGGGGTTGCTGTCTTTAATGGGATGTGGGCTTCCAGTTCACCAAAATCCACACCACACCCTATTCTATTACTCTCCTCTTGCTTCACTTAATTATCTGCTTAGCTCTTATGAACAGTGAAGCTTGCAGCTAAATTTAGAAAGAGGTGTTTTCAAAAACTTAGTTTGACGAAACTGATGAAAAATCTACTATTTCTTTTAATAGTCCACTGATCCAAAAGCTAATCCTCCACTCAACATTTCCCCCTACATCCAGAAATTGTTATTAGAGTTTCTCAACATTCCTGTCTTCCCCACTGAAATTACTTACTCTGGGTTGTTTAACCTTCTCCTGGGGCTGTGCACTATAAAGTTCTCGTTGTTGCTCAATGCCGAGCTTGATGCTGATTTTCACATCTTTGTAATCTGTGAGCACCAGCCTGTATACCCCAGCACTCACGCCATTTCCCTTACTCGTGCCTGGTATGTGACAACTCAACACAACTAATTTTGAGTGACTCTTATGTTTCAGGCCCTGTTTTATGAAGGTGGGCTATCTCTGAATAACAGACAAAAATCAAGAGGATTTATATTCTACCGGAAGCGACAGACAATAAGCAATGAACATAATAAAGAAGTAAATGACAAATGTTGGAAAATGCTATCTGCTAAGAAATAAAAACATGATAGAGTGGGATAAGGGGGCTGGTGATGGGAATCACAATATTGAATAGGTAGTCAGGGTGGGCCTCATGGAGAAGGTGACATTTAAACAAAGACTTGGAGAAGATTGTTGTGGGAAATGACCTTGATAGGGTGGGGAGGGGGACCTGCAAGTACCAGGCCAGCTGTTTTTTTGTGAAGCAGAAAGGTTCACAGACCAAATCAGATGCTTCAATCACATAGGTTATCATAAAGCATACCACCAAGGGATGGCTAGTTTGAGATTACACAGCTGTCAGCCTGGAGATGGCCTGATCAGTACCTTACTGCTCTGTCCTTTGATCCCTTTCTTTGTAGAAATAACATTTTGGATTATTCCATGCCTTTAAAATCGTATATCTAGCTCATTATGTTTATTTTTAACATGTCTCATAGGACACTTACTGTATTTAGCATATCTTAGGAGTTTTATCCATCACATTGTTTTTCTTAACTTTCTGAACAGAATTGAATATGCCCCAAAAATGTAGTAAACACATATTACAGAGGGGAGGGAGTGAGCCATGAAGATATCAGAGGGGAGAGCGTAACAGGCAGAGTACATGGCAAAGATATGAGGGTGTCTGATGAGTTCCCAGGACAGCGAGGACAGTGTGGCTGGGGTGGAGTGAGTAGAGATTCAGGGGGGAGGAAGTCAGACTTCGCTGGGCCTTGTAGCCTTCATGAGAACGAACACCAATGCATCCTTCATTGAATTGGAGTCTCAATGCTGCTTTTCCGTCCTCTAGGAATTTCCTTTTACTCACAAGTAGGAGGAGAATCACAGCACTGCAGTGTCATTGAACCCAGACAGAGACCAACTGTGTCAGCGTCACCAAAATGACTTTGATAAACAGTAGGCTACGGGGATGTTGAGAACAGGGTGGAAGAAAAGGCCATTCGAATTAGTGATAAAGATGTCATTGGTGACCTTCAAGGGAGAAGTTCCGCCGAAGCAGCAGTGGCACAAGGCTGAGCGCTAGTGTCACAGAGGAAACGTGTGGGGAGGAAATGGAAGCACTGCTTCCTCAGACCTGGTGACCTTTGTGCCTCATAGTTGCTGATATGAGAAAGCCCCCCTCTTCTGGAGGACTGTGGCCCAGGCAATCAAGCACTTCCCAGCAGAGCCACACAGACCCAGTTCCCATGTATCAGGCTGCTGATGAAAGTGTTTCCAGCAAAGTCTATGAGATTCTTTGAAAGGCCTTTGAGGTTGCTCATTCAAGTGAATCCTTTTACTCACTGTTTTTTTGTTTTGTGTGTGTGTGTGTGTGTGTTTTTTTTTTTTTTGGTCATATGAGTGGAGGGAAAGATGTGATTAATAATTCTATCTGCTGATTGATCATTTCTAGTACTTAAAAAGCTATCATCCTGGTTCCTAAGTTTACCTGTCTATCTTTCCACCCACCCATCCTCTTCCTGACAGCTATCTCTATGAAAGACAGGCTCTCCTCCACAGGGCTAGTTGGTCGACCTGTACTCTGGGTTCCAATCCCTCCCCACCTGATCTCTACCTCCTCCCTAGCTCCCCCCAGAGAACTTATAGATCAGTGAATCCCTTTTTATTTCTGATCTTTTATCTCTCTCTTTCTTGAATAAACTCAAGTTATTTCTATCTTTCTATCTTCAACAGTAACACCTCTCCCCACCCATATTCATCCTTAATGATCACTTCTGGTCTCTTATTTGCTGAGAACCAAGTTCCCTGAATGTCACAGTCACATGAACTTGTAATTGACCTTGTCACTCCACTAAAGGCACTGTCCCTAAGGCCCAATCATACCCATGCCATCTCAGAACACTTATTCCTTATATCTTGTATTATAAGTGTCTGCTTTCTTTTCTGTCTTACTCAATAAACAGAGTTCCCTGAGAGCATGTTGGTTTCATTTTTACCTCTGTCCCTAGCATCTAGAACAATCTCTGGCACATATTAGCCATTCAGTGTTTCATGAATGAATGAATCAGTGAATGAATGAGTCCTGTTTGCTTCCTCTTTCATATGTGACTACCATTCTTCTATTAGTTATTCAGATAATATTGTCTCTGGTTTTCATTCTAACCTGTTGATTCTTTTGTGGCTTCTTATCTTTAAGTGATGCAATTTCATAGGGTTCTCTTTGCTCTTCTTTTCTCAACACCCTCTACTCTACCTGGGCAGGCTCACCAATAACCAGCAGCTTTAATTACAACCTCTTCTGTACCCTGAGCCCTGATCTCACACCTGTTCTTCAGACCCATATATTCAGCTGTCTACTAACCATCTCCATTGAACTATCTTGTGGAAAGAACTTAAATATATGAATTCAATCACTGAGCCCATAACTCCTGTCTCAGTGACTGGTATAGCTATCCATTTAGTCACCAAAGCTAGAGATATGTGCATTTTCTTAGACATCTCTTTTTCCCTCACCTGTTTCATTTAATCAGATATTAATTTCTTTAGATTAGACTCCTAGGATGTAGCTGAAACTTGTCCTGTGTCTCCCCATGTTTATTGTTATAGTTTGAGTATCATGGGTGGCACATGAAGTTTGTTGGGGCAGGGATAATGAGTTCTGTCACCTTTCTCCTGAAACCCCTCCTCACACACACACACACACACACACGCCTCAGCGTGCACACACAGAACTGTGATTAGAGTCAGGATGCTACAAATGCTAGACTCCAGGCCTTCTAGCCATCTGTGAGACAAAGCTAAGAGTCTCCTCCCTGCCAGCAGAGAGAGGAAAGCGGCGAGGTAGCATGGAAAAATCAGATAAGTCAAATGATAATAGCTGTCCTACATCTGAAAACTTCTCCCTCAAATAGTATAAAATAAAATAGGAAAAAAAAGCAGTAAAAAGGAACTAAAAGATATTTTGATTGGGGCAATTCCAACCACATATTTCAAAATCACTTGTTAACTTCCCTATATCTATTTCACTCCACTGAGTGTCCCTCACTGAAGACTTGTCATTTCAGAATTGGATTATGTTACCTCTTTTCTGCATCATTTTAAAATGAGTTAATTAAATATGTGACATCCAGCACTAATTGTACAGAGCACGAGACCGGGGCAGCAGAGAGATGGTGGGGGGAGAGAGCTGGGTGCAGGGACAGCAGAGCGATGGGGGGACAGAGCCAGGTGCAGGGACAGGTTCTCTGATTTCCTGACTTAGAAGAAGTCACTAGGGCCTTTTGTGCAACATCATCTGTGATACTTTAACTAGCTCATAGTGATATTACTTGATTCTCTCATTTCATGTCTGGGGAGAGGGCGGGTTGGTGTTGCTACTAAAACGTAGGGAGAGGGAAGGTGCAGACAACTTGAGAGAGTTTGGCTTCTTATACTAAAGGCAAAAAGTAACAAATCAAGGATTTTAAGCAAGGGATGATAAGATCAGATTAAAGTATTAGGAATAATAATAATTTAAATAACCAGTATTTCTTGGTGCTTATTATGTAACAGGCACTGTGCCAAATGCTCTGCATAGGTGCTGTTATTTAATTTTTAGAATAGCTTTATGGAGTAAGTACTCTGAATTCTCCTCTTTTTACAGACGCTGAAACAAAGACCAAGAGGACCATTTGTTCAACTTCTCACAGACGATAGGAGCAGAGGTGTGATGTAATTCCAGGTTCACTGGACTCAAGTCCATTTCAGCCATGACCCCGAGCCCAGAATTGTGACAAAGTAGGTGAATGAGATGGTTTGCTAAGGTAGGTTGTTTGTTCCTTGGATGAATCTTGACCATCCTTCCCAGTCTCATTTTCCACCATTTGCCTGTGTTTAAGCTACATGACTGTCATATCCAAAGGATCCAGGTTCTCTTTAGTTCTGAGGCGTGGCACATGCTTGTCCCTTCTGAAAAGTCCTCCCCCACTCCACCACAGAGGCCACCCCTAGCCTTCCCAGGCTGCTTTAGTCTCCCTTACCTACTGTACTCCTTCCCGTTCGGTAGCCCAATCCTGGCCATTAATGTAGATATCCATCCTCTTCCAGCACTGATCTTCAAACATCCTTGCTTTGATCCCCTAAAATCATTTTTAAAACTATGTGCCACCTTCTGTATTTTCAGCTTGATATTCTGCAATTTTTCATCATAAGCTTTAATAGTACCAAAGGTTGTAATTTCTTAGTATTGTAGACAGTAGATTTCAATTAAAATGTTATATTAATTTCTAAAATGTATCCAATGGAAAGTAGGTATACCATATTCTAGGCAGCCATCATCATCATCTTTTGGGGAAAAAAATACATGGACAAACTTTTCTTTAACAATTGGGGATTTTATACACCGTAATTCCTTTTTCTCTTTTGTCTTCCATTCCCACTTCAGTGTCTCCACAGATTTCCATCACAGCATGAGAATATTTTTTTATGTTTGAAAAGAAATATAACATGATACTTTTAGCAAAAGCAGGTTCTCGAGCAGATCAACTTTAGGAAGAAGGAAACATGGGTGTTGAGGATCTAAATATCTGTTCCAAACTACCTACATCCACACACCATTGGGAAGTCTTGCTGCATCCTGGGCACACACGCTCCAATTTAAAGACTGCTGTTCTATACCATGGTGCTCTTGCATTTCCCCAAATCATTTTTATCTCATTATTCTGTAATTCTTATCTTATCTCTCTACACATCTCCCAAGAAGCTCAAGTGTGAGCACAGTCTTCTTGTTCCTCTCTGTGTCTCCAGCACTAAGCTGGTGCTTAATAGAGGTTTACTGATCTAATGAACTACTTAGTATGGTGTCCTGTTCTTTTTCTAGTATTGTAGTTCCTCTTTCAGATCGTGTTCTAAACACAGGTCAGTCCCATCCAACAAGATAACATCCGAGGAATTTTTAACAGGTGAATATAAATAGTTTATTTACCTCCTCACCTGCAGAAGAGAAGGAAGAAATATAGGGTCTAGGCTCTGCTTTTGCGCCAGGAAGCTCCAAGCACATAGGACGTGATCCTTCTTTCAGAGGAGTTATCCATTCAGTATGGGTGCACAGACATGGAAAAATGAGCCCAGAGAGTGTTCTGAACCAGGATGGGCAGCAATGTCCAGTCTCTTCGGTAATTCTAGAGCAGTGCATGTTATAAGAGTTGGACAAGATCATAAGAATGCATTGATTCATTAGATGAACATGTCCCCTGCTTTTATTTTCTTATCATAGACATTAAAGGAAGTGCCTGTGTTATTAAGTACAGGTTCGAAGTGGGAAAAGAGCCTGATTTCCTTTCGGCGGTGGCGAAAGTAATCTTTTTCAAGAGATAGTGTATGTGGCCGACAGAGAAGGGGCTTTGGAGTCCAATAGGTTTGAATTTGGATTCAGGGTATACCACATTACTAACTGTGGGAGCTTGAATAAGTGTTTAATCTTTCTGAGTCTTGGTTTCCTCATCAAGGGAATGCCAGTACCTGGGATGACCACCAAAGTTTCAAATTCTCAGGGGGAAGCCCAGGTCGGATCAGGTTCCCTTATGGTTAAAGCATGAAGGGTTGACTACAGAGGGAAGCAATCACCACTTCCCCTCCCAGATCTCAGGACCCTTCCAGGGCACGCATCCTCACCAGCTCCTAGTCAAGCCTGAGAACTTTAAACTGCCACTTATTTATACCAACTGTGTCAGATGTCATCTTACATCGAATCCCCTCTCACCCAGCTATGTAATGAAACCAAGTCAAGGGAAGCTTTAAGTAAAGAAAAACTCAGTGAGGAGAAAGTCCCAAAGCTAGTTAAAAAGTTTCTTCCTCTCTCCCTTCTATCCTCTTTACTTCCCTTCCCACCACAAATATTTCTATTATGTGGAGAAACTAAGATATACAGGACATGATACTTGCTATAAAGGATGCAACTGTCAGGATGCCTGGGTGGCTCTGTTGGTTAAGCATCTGCCTTTGGCTCAAGTCATGGTCCCGGGGTCCTGGGATTGAGTCCCCACATCAGGTTCCTCACCCAGCAGGGAGCCTGTTTCTCCCTCTGCCTACTCTGCCTGCCATTCCACCTGCTTGTGCTCTTTCTCTCTGATAAATACATAAATAACTTTTTGAAAAAGGATGCAACTGTCTAGCAGAGGTGCACAGACATGAAGAAATACAGAATTCGTTGAAATTCTATGAAGCAGACGTGGGGGGTTACAGTGGCCAGTCCGGGGCAGGTGTCAGCATTTGTGTGGGAATGGGGATTCCTTTCCAAGTTGCTTCCTTACGTTCCTTAATCAAAAAAATGCCCAAATATTCCTTTAGCAATTATCTTAGACTAGCCTATTTATAGACAGGTATACAGTTGTGCATTGGAAGGTACCAAACAGCCCCCTGACCTAACATCTTTTTCTCAGCTGGCTGTTGTGATGCCTTAAGTTCTCAGATGGATTGGAATGATTAATTTGGGTAAGGCATTATGTGTCCAGAAGGCCCTGTTAGAATGCAAAAGGGTATCATCTTCAGACACTAATACGTTAGCAAGGACTGTCTCAACTCTCACATTGGCTGGCCTTCAATTAGCTGGGAGTTGAAAATGAAAGGTAAGAAAACATTGAGGCTTGAAGCATTAAGCGCTTCAGAGGAAAGGCTGGAGCACAGAAGGAAAACGAATGAGGAGAAAGAGATAATAGAGAGGTGAAGAGAAAGGAGGAGAGGTAGAGAGGCAAGGCCTGGAGGAAGACAGACTCTTCCCACCAATGACTCAAGGTAGAGCAGTGTCTCTGGAGGGTCCCCAGAGAGTACTGGAAAAGCATTCTCTGGTCATAGTAATTTGGGAAATGATAGAATAAACAAAGTAAAACTTTCTGTCTCTAAAATTCTTCCTAGACTCTTAATTATGCTAACATGCCCATAAATCTTACTGAAAATATCGGTAAGAATATCAATAATAAGATTGATAATAATAACTGCTACCTATGGAGGACTTGTTTCTTTTCAAGTACTGTGTGTGTGCTTTCACGAGGTAGCTCTCTGAGTCCTCACAATGCTACGAGCCAGTGTCATTCTAATAGGTATGGTTCTACAAAGAAGCTGAGGTTTAGAAGAGGTTAATGGCTAAAAGCCCAGCCAACAAAACTGAGGCACTGGATTCTAATTGAAATTCTTGCTTTGACTCCAGCATAAAACCCTTAACCACTACAGTGGAGTCATGTCTTGCAGGGGGTGATATTCTAAAGCAGGGGTTGGCCAATTTTTTTGGGTAAAGGGCCAGATAGTAAATATTTTTGGCTTTGCGAACCATATGGTGTATGTCCCAACTACTCAACTCTATTGTCGAAGCCTGAAAGCAGCCACAGATGGTGTGTCAACAAATGGGTGTGACTGTATTCCAATGAAACCACATCTACAGAAATAGGAGAGCAGCCGATTCTAAAGAGAGTTAAAAAAAAAGGCAAAAATAGTATACAGTCAAAATGATCCTTCAAATAATAGTGGTTGCTTACAAGGAGGGGAACGACCTTTAACAATGTAGCTAGGCCTATGGAATTACAACAGGAAAGAATTAATGTTTTAGTTTCTTTTTGCATTTTAGTGGTGATCTCTCTGTTTCTTTGAGGGTGGAGACCAAGTCTAGTTTGAAATGGGGGGAGAACAGTAAAGGACATAAAGGACTCCCCAGCACCTCCTTCTTCTTTTGTGTGTCAGGTGAGTATAGTTAAATTTTGTAAGACAAAATGTATGGGTGGTGCCATTCCATTGGAGGTTCTTTCCCAAAATATTTAATTCACACTTTGGGGAAGGGACAAAGCATCTTATGGACTTAAAGTTCCCTGGAACATTCTTGAGAAAATGCTTGCCTGGAGTTATTTGTACAACCCTTGTCTGACCAGTAGGGAAAACTACACTTAGAAAGAGTGGGAAGAAATGGTCTGGGGCTCAAAGAGAGGATAAGCTAGCCCTGGGAGGTACTGACTGACTGGATATTGTGGGGATGCAACTTGTCTGGAATGTGGGTACGATTTCTTTGGAGGCATCTTACCATGAATCCCTTGAGGCCTAAGGAGAAAGAAAGTCTTATTTTGATCCACTATAGGAACTCAGGTCTGATTTCAGGGGAACGAAGGCTAGCCCAGGGACAGAGAAGGTATGCATGGGTGGAAAGCTTAGACAACTATTAAGAAGGCTGTTTCATGCATTGGAGACTAGGTCGCTAATATAGATTTATTTCTTGTGGTTAAAGCCATGCTTTCCAAGACTGTTTTCAGTTACAAGCGTCTTTGGAGATGCGATTGAGGGACAAGGATTGTATGATGGCCATACACCAGACTCGAGATGTGATGTCTGCTTCCATCCAGGCTGTGCCACTTCCTCGCTGCAACCTGGGAATGTCCAGCCCTCCAAGCCTAAACGTCATCTATAAAATGAAGGTGACAGTAATGCCTACTTTCTAAAAATATGGTAAAGGCTAAAATATTGTGTAAACAAAGCATTTTGCTCAGTGACTAGTCTATAGTAAATGCTCAGTAGCCTTAGCTGTAATGATCAGCTCTCAGTAAACATTTACTAGCCGTTCTTACTAGAGCATATTTGGTTTTCCAGATTGATTTCTACAATAATAGCCCCCTAAAAATATTAGATAGGTAAGAGAGAGAAATCTTCCTTGCTTCATGAAGAGAAAATGGGGATAATGTATATATGGGTCAGGCAAGAGAGGCTGGCTTAGGCATGAGGCACACTTGGATTCCATCCTGATTTTGCTACTTTGAGTATAGTTGACCCTTGACCAATTCAGGGGTTAAGGGCGCCGACAACCTGCACTGTTGAAAATCTGTGTATATTATTTTTGACTCCCACCAAACCTAACTATTAAGTCTACTGTTGACTGAAAGCATTACTGATAACATAAATAGCCGATTAACTCATATTTTGTACGTTATATGTATTATATACTGTATCCTTACAATAAAATAAGCTAAAGAAAAGGAAATGTTATTAATGAAACCAAAGGGAAGAGAAAATACATTTACGGTACTATACTGTAGTTATCCAAAAAATCTGCATATAAGTGGACTCGTGTAGTTCAGACCCATATAGTTCAAGGGTCAACTGTACTTGGAATATTAATTTGGGAATTTAGCTAATTCTCTGGGCCTCATGTTCAAGTAACATAAAAAAAGTGGAAAGTAATATTTACCAGCTTTCTAAAGCAGTGTCTGGAATAAGGGAAAGAGAGAATACATTGGTCCATAATAAATAGCAGCTACCTTGCATTGGGTCCACCACATTGGTCTCTTCTTATTAATGGTGGGTTACAGAAAGGCGGTGAGCAGCAAGTGGGGGCTGAGCGCACTGCCGGAAAAGACATCACAGTGTGGCAGGTGGTCCTTAGAATGGGAAATAGGAGAGGCTTAATGACAGCCCTCACTTTACAATTTTATCCCAAGTCATTGTCAAAGCTTTATGTTATTTTCCTTTTTATTGTATCCTGAACACATAAGAGAGTGATGGCTTTTAACATTTTGGACTCAGCCTGGTCCAAATGGAACACAAGTCTGACAAAGCAGTGAGCGCAGCTGGGTCAGAGCTCTGGAGGAGGCTGGCTGGTGAAAGCCCTCACTGACGCAGTGAGGGCATGGTTGGTGGGGAGGTGACTGGTGGGGGTACAGTGTGAGTGCATGAGTGTGTGGGGAGGGGAACATTTCGAGATTAAATGTAAAACTCCACCATGACTCATGCCATTAAGAAAAAAACCCAAACAGCTTAAAAAGTCATGTTCCGAAGAAGAAAACAGCTGAAAAAGTCATGTTAAAAGTGTGGAAACTGAGAATTTTCTTGTTTGGGTCCAAGGCCCGGCTATTTGTCTTATTTGCAATGCAAAGCAATCCTTTGTTTCAAAGAACACAGTATTTTTTTCCAAGTGGGTAACACATTTACATGATTCAAAAATCAAAATTATATAAAAGGTACACACAAAGAAGTTCACTCCACATCTGTCCCCATCTGCCCTATCCTGTCTCACTCCCTGCTCTATGAATTCATTTTGGTTTGTTGGCTTGTTTATCTTTCCAATATTTCTTTATGCATATGCAAATAGATAAGACTAAAATATATTCTTACCTACCCGTCTCATTTTATTACATAAAATGTAGCATATAATACATACTGGTTTGCATGTTGTTTTCTTTACTGAACAGTATAGGCTGAATGCCTCTCTATATCAATACAGAAAAGGTTTTCATTATGTTTTCACAGCTGCGTAGTATTATGTAAATGGACCGCAGTTTTTTTTGGTTTCTGTCCAAGCTCTGCCACAATAAGTGGCCTTGTGCATTTTTATTTACTGTGTGTGCAGAAGTAGCTGTAGGAAAGATGTCCAGATGTGGGATTGTTGGGTCCAGGGAACACTGAACCAAAATTTTGGTGGGTATTGCCAGACTTCCTGCAAAGGGGCTGCACCATTTCTCCCTTGTGGTAACGTAGTTTTCATTTGTATTTATCATATTCATTTCTATTCTATTTCACCAGGAGTATTTCTTTTTCTATGAAATGTCTATTCATGTGCTTTGCTTGTTTTTTCTATGGGATTATTCCTAATCTTAATTTCTGGGGCTCCTAAGGAGTATGTTATCTCTTCAGGACAATAGTATTTGTCATTGATCTGATTTGTAATTTCTTTCCAGTTTATCATTTTTTCCTTAACATTGTTTATCTGCATTTGCCAGGCAAATGGATTTTTTAAAAAATCATGTTATTTAACCTACCTTCTTTAATTTTTTGGCTTCTTTATTTTCAGTCATAGAAGGGTCTTTCTTATGCCAAGGTTAGCAGGAAATTCACCCATATTTTCTTCTAGAATTTTTATTTCTTTATTTGTTCTTACTTTTAATATCCAACATAATGAAAGGCTTCTCTTTATGTACAATGTGAGGCATAGATCCATCTTACTTTTTCTTTAAATGGACAGTTTTCCCATTAATCTAAATATCCATCTTTATTCTATTAATATGGATGTCATGTTTATCATATACCAAATTTCTGAATGGATTTGTGTCTATTTTTGAAGATTTTATTTTATTCCCCTGGTCTTTCTATTCATATGCCAATATCAGACATTTAATTAATAAGACTCTGTGACCTGTTTCATTATCTGGTAAATTCCATTTCTTAATATTCTTTTTTTTCCTTTAGTTTTTCTAGTTATTTAAATTTTTTTTTCCATATGAATTTTCTGGTGTTGTTTTTGTTGGGATGATACCATATTTAGAAGCTAACTTAGGGAGAATTGACACCTTTTCATTATTGAGTCTCCCTATCCACAATGGCCAAGATATGTCTTTGTATTCATTTAAGATGTAGGGAAAGAAAAAACTTTCCCTATACCCTCCTTAGTTCCTCAGCTGAGGCCCTGCAAATTAGACTGACAAAAGACAAGTTAACAAGAGAAAAGCAGGGGCGCCTGGGTGGCACAGTTGTTAAGGATCTGCCTTCAGCTCAGGGTGTGATCCTGGCATTGTGGGATCGAGCCCCACATCAGGCTCCTCTGCTGGGAGCCTGCTTCTTCCTCTCCCACTCACCCTGCTTGTGTTCCCTCTCTTGCTGGCTGTCTCTATTTCTGTCAAATAAATAAATAAAATCTTTTTTAAAAAAAAGAGAGAAAAGCAAATAGTTATTAACACATGCTGTGTTCAGTGTAGAGAAACCCCAGTGATGAGTAACTCAAAGAGGTGGTTGAAACTGGGACTTACATAGCGTCTTAACAAAAGGACAATAAATTTGTTTAAAAGGGACAAGAAAAAAGAAAGGGAGGTTTAGTCTTTTAGGGGTGGCAAACTGTGGGAAGGTAAATGTATAGAGGAAAGTAATGACAGGTAGGGGCTAGTTAGTAAAGTTTGTTATGTACATTCTCTGGGCTGAAAAGTCTAGAGTCACTTTTGATTATAAAGAATCATCCTGCCCTTCCTGGTAGAGGGGGTAGGACAGAGTGTTTTTGTGTCTTTTTTTTTTTCTCCTCAATTGCTTTTAGCCCCAAACAATCCTTGTTGGAGTGTCATATTTTGGGATGGCATACTCTAAACCCTTCAAAGTCTATTGTGTTCTTCAGACGGACTTGAAAATTTTCCTCCAATAAATTTGCAAATTTTCTGTTCAGTTTTTTCCCTTCATATTTAATTTTTTTAGATGCTAGTGTAGATATAGTCTTCTATTCCATTTTATCTTCAGACTAGTTGTCTTTATTTATTTATTTTTAAAGATTTTATTTATTTATTTGACAGAGATAGACACAGCCAGCGAGAGAGGGAACACAAGCAGGGGAAGTGGGAGAGGAAGAAGCAGGCTCACAGCAGAGGAGCCTGATATGGGGCTCAATCCCATAACGCCGGGATCACGCCCTGAGCCGAAGGCAGACGCTTAACCGCTATGACCCAGGCGCCCCAGACTAGTTGTCTTTAAAATTAAAACAATGAGAAGCACCATGAGGCTAACTTCATACTGCATTGAAGTAATTTATAAGGTCAATCATTGAAAGGCAAAATGAGTCAGCTTCAGAGACAATTCAATCAACAAAATTTGTACAGACACTTGTCACTACCCTGAAGCTGCTGTATCACGTACTGGTTATGTAGCTTCTAAAATCTGAACAACACAAAGAAAGAATTGTTATTGGAAATGGTAGAATGTTAAAGCACAGTCAGAGATATGATTGTGAAAGTGTTTTGTTTTCATTCCTAACTCCTCATTGTCTTCTAATGGGTGGTCTTAGTATCTGAAGGGCCCTCTTTTTGCTGAGTGTTTAGATGTGAGCATATGAGTTAAGAGGATATTGGATTGGGTGGAAACAAATTGTTCTGGTAAGAAATAGAAGAGAGATTTAGATGTCTGAGGAAAAGTCCTGGAATGTGAAAGCCCAGAGCCAGCTGGGCTAGGAACTGGAGAGGGAAGGAAAAGCCCCCTGATTGGATGAAAAGTGTGGGCATGAAAGAAACAAGTCATAATGGGGTATTTGAATTTGTGTGTTGAGAGCTGGGCCATGTTAACTTTCTCTGACTCCCCTGTGAAATAGTTGCTAATGGGGAATGAGATGAATGTTGTAGGTTGGGAGTTGAGGGAGTTTTGAGTATCAGGAAATGGTGTTGATGTTGGGTGGTCAGCGGTATCCTTCTTGATCCAGAATCTATGAACATTACAAACATTAAGTCTGTCTTGGATTGAAGAGGTGGGGAGAAGGGGACTGGGTCTAATCTTGATCAAGATGAATTCAGAAGCTGGACTAGGATGGACCTTGCAGGTTAGGAGGGAGGGACAACAACAAACACCATAGTGATGATCTGGGAAAGGCTGGGGAAAGAAGGGTAGAGCTGACGCCAACATTTATTAAGCATATGTTTGAGGGGTGAGGATTTAAGGCAGGGGGCTATTCGGTGAACTGCTAAAGAACACTCAGTTTACAGGTGGAACATGCATGATGGGAAAATGGGTTGCCTTTCCCAAACAGCTCCATCTCCATGTTAGAATTTGTGCTTTGGTTCCTGCCAGTTGTAGCCCAGGGTTTCCCAGCCTGGTGACTGTGGACACTCAGAAGATTGCTGGTAGCAGTTGCAAGGGATTTAAGAATCCTTCTATACTCTTAAACATTGCCTGTAGATTGAATATCTTTAACACATATGTGTTGTTACTTTTCCAAATGAACTTATATTAATCTCAGTTTAATCAAGAGATGGAAACCAACAGGAATGAAAACAGGGGAAGTTTAATATAAAGGATTATTAAACTATGATAGAAGAGTAACTATAAAGATGTAAAGAGAACTTTAAAGGCTGTCTTAGGGCTGAGGAAGAGTACCCATGGATAGACAGTTTGGAAGGAGGCGTTCCTTTCCTCACGCTGGGGTTTAGGTCTTGCTGGAGAAAGTGTGTTTAGAGCCCACTGGATGTCAGAGAGGATGGCCGTTTGCCAGGACCAGAGCTGGTTCATAGTTGGCTGGGCAAACAGGAAGCAATCTCTTCCTTCAGCATGGGCAAACAGGCTTGTGGTTGGGCATGAGAGGGAGTAGAAGGTATATGCTATGAACTGAATGTTATGTTCCCCTCAGCTTCGTATGTTGAAGCCCAAATGTGTTGGTATTTAGAGGTGAGGCCTCTGGAAGGAAATCAGGTCATGAGTGTGCAGCCCCATGATGGGATTAGTGTCCTTGTAAGAACACGAAGACAGCTAGGCCTTTTTCCCTCTCTCTCTCCTCTCTACAAGAAAACCAGCTGTCTATAAACTAGGAAGCACTTCACCAAGAACTCCCAACCACCTTCTGCACAATTCTACAGATTACTATGAAAAACACATATTAAGCATATGTGGAAGTGTACTGAACAGTATCAATCATTATTGCTATTGCTAGTAATAGAATAAATTTTTAATAAGGTTTCCCTTACATTTCAGTAGTCTTCACCTGCAAATTGGTGGGTTGGATGCACACACACACACATATATACATATACATGCACACACACACACACACACACACAGTTTCTACTTTTCTAACCAAGCTCACTAGTAACTAAGAAATTCAAAATTTCTGTGGAGTCTACATTATAAAGACAATTCTGTCATCAGACTCTATTTGTAAACCTGTATCTAAACATTACAGCGACAGTGTGATACCGTCCCCAGGGCGGCACCTGGTTTGCATCTGAGAACACTGACCTGAATGACATTTTCAGGAAGTAGGTGAGAGGAGAGGAGGGGGGGAGAATCAAGAGCAAAAGTTGGTTTCATATCAAATGAAACAAGCAAGTCAGCTGACAGTGTGCTGGATGAGCCCCCTCACTTTACAGGTTGAAATTTTACCTTAAACTCATCTTTTCGGTAAAAGAAAAAAGAAGAAGAAAACTCTAGGATACAAATTGTGAAACTTGTAATGATAATGTGATACTTTAATTTGGTTAAAATGCCTGACAGTATAAGTCAGTACAACTTTTGGCTGACACAAATGAAGAGTTATGCTCAAGTGCACAAAAGCTTTCCCATGAGTGGCTTGTTTTTGGTTTTAATAAGTCTCCATCGCTTTAAGTGGATTGCCAGTAAACTCTTTTGCTAGTTTAATGCTAGAAAACAAATGGGAACCTTGAGGTTTTTCCCCTCAAGATGCTTATTTCTAATAGCAAGATTGCTACAGCCATTTGGGGGATGGGAACATAGAGACAAGAGAAGGCATCAAAAAAATATTTTGGGGTGGGGAAGTAACAGAAAGAAACACATCCCAAAGAAGAATATTTTTATAGGTTGATGATGTATGCAGCTAAGAAACCCAACAAGGTGACTGGTAGTTCAGGTACACGAGTCCTGAGAATTATCCAGACAAGCCATTTCCCAGGATAAATGAGGACTCTGAGCCCTGGAGAGCCACAGAGGGACTTGCCCCAAATCTAATAGCTGGTTGTTGGTAGAGCTTTGTCTGGTGATTGATCTGAGAATTTGTGTCTGCTGCTCATTTCATAAAACTCCATTGAACTTTAGAGGAAACAAGTGCTTGAATGTTAAATATTTTTATGTGTCCTAAGAGCTATAAATCTCAAAGGACTATTTCCTATTTGGGATCTCAGTTGTGAATGTTCCTTTCTCAAAATACCATCTCCTCACTGGCCTTCCTTCCCACTCTCCAAATCTACTCAACTTGTTCTCTAGCTAACCATGGCACAATACCAGACTCCATGTCAACTGACTTTTTCTTCGACCTTCCTGAGCCCAACCCAACCATAGGTCACCCTCCATCAGCTTTCCCTACATCTCCATCAGTCTATGAAGCACAGCTATTAGAGGACCAATCAGTGTGAGGTTCTGGCTCAATGAAGATTCAGGTGCCACAATGTCATTACCTCTTCATGTTGCCTCTTAATTCTCTGCTGGGCGATCCTCCTCAGTGTTATCCTCACGGTGGTGATTTGAAGGACCTCTGTCTTTAAACTCCCTTCTTCTCTCTCCACAGATCATCAAACCACCTATTTAAACAGTTCTTCTTTTTTTTTTACCAAGATGATCAAGCCAATATGTGTGAGCTTCATCAATTGAACTTATCTTCCATTCGAACAACCTATCTTTACATCTTTTTCTTTGTTCTTATTTTTACATTCAAAGAAGAGACAGTCTCTCTGTGTCCTAGATCAGTGATTCCCAAGCTTGGTTGAATGTTGAAATCAACCCCGCTGTGTGGGTTAGAACCCCACTCTCATAAGCAGCTTGGTGACATTAGATACTTTACTTAGCCACTCTGTGTCTCAATGTACCTTAAAATAAAGAAAATGATAGCATCTATTTCATAGGGTTGTTACAAGGAACAAATTAGTTAACTTGTATAAAGTGCTTAAAATAGTTCCTGGCATGCAAGTGCTATATAAATTTTAGCTACTTTTAGAAATCTGAATATAAGAAGAGAAAGAGTTTTTGTTGTCATATTTTGCCTTGTTATTCTAGTAGGTGGGCGACACTTACTTTAGAGTCCTAAAGTTAGGCCTTGATGAGCTCATCAGGAGCTTCCAAAATGGATATGGGATGCTGAGGAAGGGTCTGGAAACAGAAATACCAAAGGGGATTCCAGTGAGGGCAGGGTGGACAGGAGTGTGGGTGGATTAGAGAGAGAGGGTGAGAGAGCCATTTGTGGAGTATGCACCATCCTTCAGTCTCAAGGACTGTGTGTGTGTGTGTGTTGTGTGTGTGTGTTGTGTGTGTATGTGTCTGCTAATAGACTCTACCTGTACAGCTTTCCAGATATGCTACTGTGATCACAATAGTGAGGTTATATTTTTTTAATGCTCCAATCTCGACTCTTGTCTTCTCTTGTCTTTTCCTCTGAATAAAAGTTCTATATCTCTAATAGTTTACTATGCATCAAACCTGGGGTATCCAGTTCTCTGCTCAGCACAATACATCTTACCCTTGGAGCCACCACTGTCCAAAACTTATTTATGTTGTCAGGAATTTATGTTACCTTTCCTCCACTCAGGCTTCAGACCTATACTTATTTCTAATTTTGTACTCTTAAAATTCAAGCTCTATTTTGTACTAGCTATGTGATCTGAAGGAGGTTATTTACATTTCTGCTCTGCATTTCCTTATCTGTAAATTGTAGTTCATTTTGAGTACCTCATAAGGGTTATTGAAAAGAACAAATTACTACTATGACTACTATTAGTAGTCATATGGAAAAATAGCATTAGTAATGATAACAGCTAACGTTCATTGCTCTCTTAGTATTTTCTCATTTAACCCTCGTAATAACTCTATGAAGCAGGTTGTATTATCATTAGGTCCCAGAATAAGAAAGTAAAGGCTATAGAGGCTCGTGCATTGATTCAACAAATGTTTACTGAATCCTTAGTCTTTTCCAGGCATTTTTCTAAGTGCTTGAGATGCACTGTGCATAAGACAGTGTCTTTGATCTTAAGGAGCTTATCTCCTAGTCGGGGATAACCAAGTCAACAAGTAAAATAAGTACAGACTGGGAAGAATCCTGTGAGGTAAACAGTCTTGTGAGACAGAGTTACAGGTGGATTGGCCTACTTTGGCTAGAATAATTAAAGAAGGCTTTTCTTTAAGGTGAGACATAGTGATAAGAAAGCATTCAGCCAGGAAAGGCCTGAGGGGGAGTTCAGAGGCCTTAACACAAGTGGAGGCCTGAGTGACTGAAAGACAAGCAGGACCAGGGCAAAGTGGGGCTGGGGATGTTGAGGGAAATGTGGTAGGAGAGCCCCAGAGGAGGAGATCTCTGTGCACCTTGGCAAGGAGTTTGGGGTTTATTCCAATGCAATGAGAAGACTGAATAGATTCAGCGCAGTGAAAAGACTAATTTAGGTTAATATTTAAAGTAACTCTCTGGGGGTGGGGCACCTGGGTGTCTCAGTTGGTTAGCATTTGACTCTTGATTTCAGGTGGGGTCATGATCTTGGGGTCCTAGGATTGAACCTCGCACCAGGCTCCACGCTCAGTGGGGAGTCTGCTTGAGGATTCTCTCTCTCCCTCTCCGTCTGCCCCTCCCCCTACTCACACAAGCACGCTCTCCCTCTCAAATAAATAAATAAATAAATCTCTTTAAAAAATAAAATAAAATAGCTCTCTGTCAGTGTGGTGAATGGCTTGTAGGAGTGCAAGACGGAGGCCTGGAAGACCAGAAGGGTGGCATATGCAGCAGTGAAAGCAGTTGCTGGTGGGGACTTGGGCTTGGGAGTGAGTGGAGAGGGAGAAGAGTACACGGATGAGGGGCCTTTCTGTGAGGCAGAGACTTCGTGACTTGCTGGTGGATGTGGGACGAAGTGAGGAAAAAGGAGGACCCAAAGATAGATTTCTAGCTGAAGTGACCGGGTGAATGGCAGGGCCAGTAACTGAGCTGGGAGGACTGGAGTACAAGCAGGTTTTGGGAAAAAGAAATGAGACATGAAATCAAGAGTTATGTTTTGGCCGTGTAGGAAAAAGATGAGCAGGTCTCCAAAGGAAGAGGCCAATTAGACATTTGGATACATGCATCTGGGTGAGAAAATAGGGGGTTATCTGCATACACGTGGTGTTTAGAGCCATTGGCCTGAAGGGGAGAACGTACTTAAAGAGAAGGCAGCTCATAAGCACTGAGGACCCCTAACATTTATAGTTTATAGACCAGGCAGAGGAGAAGAATCCAGAGATATGAGAAAGGAAACCTGTCCCAAGTCACCCAGCTTGTAAGGAGCTGAGCAGTGATCACTGGTGAGGATTCCTGCAGGGTGCCTCGGGCTCCAGCACATGGAAAACCCCCTTTCTGCAGTTTGGATTACTGTAACAGCTCCACTTCAGAATGCTGAGTCTGGCATTCAGGGCCGAAGTTGATTGACTCATCCTTACTTCCCCAACCCTTTTCTGGCACCACAGATGTTCCTGTATTTGTCGACTGAGCAGCACTCTACAATTTACAACCTTCTAGATACTTGTAGGTATTCCTCTAGGTAGCATGGAACCATCACCTCAACAACACTCATTCATTCAACAAATATTGGGGGCTTGCTGTGTGTCAGGCCCTGTTCAAGCTCCTGCAGGGACTCCAGAGAACAGAATAGATGAGGTCCCCTCATTTGTGGAGCTGATACTGGGGGGACAGGCCTTTCTATTCCAGTTCTCTCACCGGCCCTCCCCTGGGTCACATCCATTCCCACCTCCACGAGTGTTCATTCTTCCTCCTTACCTTCTTTCCTCTCCCCCACTTTTTGAAATCCTTCCTTTCCAAAGAAGTCAAACAGTCTAAAAAGAGCACCTGCTACGTGGCCACATGTGAGCTGCTGATGGGACTAAACATAACCGTGGCCTTCTCTCCTCCACTCTCTCTTGCTGAGATACATATCTACCTGCAGAGATGCTGTTCCACGTGGAGACATCACCATAGAAACGTCTGCAGAGACCAACAGATCTCCCTATGTAAACTATACAAAGAGACAAACCTGGAGGAATAGACCTTCAGAAGAGGAGGAGTGAGAACACCAGCTTTGGTGAGTAAAACAGAAGAGGGGATTTAGGGAGAAAATGGATGTTGCAGAGAAAATGAATGGTGATAGAAGAGATGAAGGAGGGGGGAGAGGAGTGATCAGCAGAACGACTTCAGGCTCCGCAGACAGATGGTAAACCCAGAAGGTCCACTAACGAGCTCTCCATGCTATTCTGTGCTCCCTTGCCTGGCTCATTACCTATTGCCAAGCCCGAGAGGCGGTGATAGCCACACTTGGGGGCTTTTCTCAGGAGCTCAGGCTCAGAGTAAGACTCTTGCAAGGAAGGTCAGTTCTTCATCTCCAGCAAGTGCAGGCTATATTAGGGATGTTTCCCTGGGTGTTAACCTATTTAACACGAAAGCCTTCTCAACCCTGTAGATTAGTCTAATACTCTCCGATGCATTCATAGATAATTCTCTCATATGCTTTCCTACAGCTAACAAACAAATAACTTCCATTAGCGCAAGTGGAGTGGTCAAATAAGGAGTTATGATATAACACGGGCGCAAAGAATCATCTATATTAAAGAATAGTGAGACACTGGTTAATTTCTTTTTATTCCAGCAGATGGAGCTACAGCCTGGAGGGGCTCAGTATGCTTCCACAGCCGATGCCCACTCCTCAAAAAAATCAGTAACAAGAAGACCCTTGGGGAAGAAGAAGGAGCATTGCAAAAAATATAAGAAGAATAACGTTATTTTGTATGGAATTCTTCTGTGGTTGTGCAACTGCCTGTACCAGTGTCTAATTCATAGTAGGTGCTCAGTAACTAATGAATGAATACATGTGATATAATCTGATGACTAGACCGTACCCTGAGCATTCTTAGAACAGAAGTTTTCTCTTCTTCGTTTAGCTTTGTTTTTTCTCTCCTGTCTCTTTTATTATTTGCATGTGCATGCCCTTTGGACACCCACTTCCCATCAAAATGTCATGGAAAAATTCTGTGAAGCTTGCTTGCAGGGTCAAACTGATGTCAAAGGGAGGTGCTGGGAGAGACAAGTGATAAAAATAGCCCAGCTGAGGTCCCCACCTGTTTCTCCTGCTGTAACGCTGCGCTCTAGGCAATATTTCTTGATTGTGTCTGTTGCCATCTGCTTCAGTATCATCTGGGTGGTTTGTCAAAAATTCCAATTCCCAGGCCACAGCCCAAAGAGGCTGACTCAGTGCTTCTGGGAGGGGGACGTGATGTGGTTCCTCCACACAACCAAGCTTGAGAACCTCTCTTCTAGAGGGAGGTGAGCCAATAGTCTTTGATCCCCAGTCCCCAAAATCAGAAAGAATGGAAAATTTTGAAAACTGTAAGTTTTTCCTAACTCATTTGGGGTGCACTCTAGGTAGGACCCACAAAGTGCCATGAAGACACATATGATCCTTTTTTATTGCATGTAATGTGCACATTCACACACTTTACTGAAGAGAGGTTTAGAATGTGTTTGGTTAGAAGGTGTTGCCGTAACCCCACCAGGAATGTCATGGGATGTATGGTATACGCACTGAATTGCCTTTCTGACGTGCAAACACTTTTTGAACTCAGAGACACATATGGTCTCAAGGGGTTCAGATAAAGGGCACTTGGATTAGGTTCTCATGTCCCATCCGTAGGCGGTGTTTGAAGCTGTTATATTTGGGTCTGACAATAATAAGAAAGCCTAATAGAAAGATGGCTGCATGGAGACCCAGGAGACTTCCTTTCTGGGCCTCCATTCTCTCTCCTGAAAATGAGAGAGGAGATGGTATTGAAGGCCTTTTGACTCTAAAACTGTGATTTTCACACCTTCTTGCTCTTGCAAATGTTGAGGCATGACTGCCACAAAGATTCGATTGTGGTCTTATGATTTTTGCTGGGAAAATCTAAAAAAGCCAAAACTTTTCTTGGTCTTTTGGGCTTGGAGACAGATTCTTGAATTATGACATGTCTCTCAGCAGTATGAAAAGGCATTCATCCAAATTCTGTAGACGTTTTGATACATTACTGCACTCAGCAAAGCTGTAGGAAACTACTAGAAGGCAGACGCAGTCATGAACTCTGGAGAGCGCTATGGAACACAGTGGAAGAAAGTTTGACTTATGTTAGTTAGAGGGCGAGGGAAGAGATAGATCTGACAGCGTCTCCGTTACCAGCTGCTCCCAGAGCAGGTTTCATCCAAAGGGCAGCAAATGGGTTTTTAGCAGAATCCTAGGGATCCCTAAGCCCACGTGAGTAGGGTCTCTCTAGCCCTCATTGCAGTCATTGAAGTTTAAATGATCATCCTAGGACCCTATGAAAACCAGCAAGATTTAGAAAAATCTGAAAAAAAACCCAAAACCCTCATACAACGCAAAATAAAACAAAGTAACATGATCTGAGTTTGTTCTATCGGAACCAATGGACTAAATTGTGTCTCCCTAAAACATACATGTTGAAGTCCTAACCCCCCAGTACCTCAGAATGTGAACTTATTTGGAGACAAGGTCTTCATAGAGGCATTGATGTTAAAATGAGGTCTTTAACCTCATTATTGGATGACGGGCGTCCTTATATGAAAGGGAAATCTGTACGCACGTGTGCAGGGAGAACATTGTGAGAACAAGAAGGTGGCCATCTATAAGCCAAGGAGAGAGGCCCCGCGAAATGACGCACACTGCTTAGTCCCCGGGCAGAGGGAGGCCTCAGTAACTCTCTAGTGTGCATTGTAGCACTCATTTCATTCCTGGCTTGGTTTATGCCCCATTCTTTGTTTTCCATTTGTTTCCTTTTCTAGTTTTGTCTTCTAGTTTTACTGTACTGCACTGGATATTTATAAGCTTTTAGATTTAGAGATGATATAAATTAGTAAGTAAATACTGTCTTGCCTGAGCACACTTAGCTCATACATGGTTGGTATGAAACAATTCGATGGCAACAGACAGCGCTCCTATAACTACTGGGGAAGGAACTGTGAGAGATGGGAAGGTTTAGTGTCACAGAACCACTGATTTCTGCACTCTGGACAAGAGTTCTTTAGGCAATGTGTCATTTTAAAGCGGTGCTTGGGTAGCCAAAAAATCAGGGCTGTCTTCAACTCTTCATGATACAGAACAGGGGGAAGAGAACAACATTTCTAGATGAAGGAATTTTATGAAGTATGTCCATAAGTCAAGCAAAAAGAATGATCGTTTCCTGAGTACCTGCTCCATAGCTAGGACTGTGCTAGACACTTGTGCAGGCGATCATTTAACCCTGGCAATAACTGCATAAGGAGATCTATCTCGCTTCCTACTTAATACTGAAAAATACCTAGCTCAGAGAGGTAAAGTAACTTGTTTAAGAGCAGGCAATTAGTAAAACGTTGTGCAGAGATTTTTTTAAGACTTTTCTTTTTTTTTTTTAAAAGATTTTATTTATTTATTTGAGAGAGAGCGCGCAGAGGGAGAGTGAGAGGGGGATGCAGATTCCCTGCCGAGCAGGGAGCCCAATGTGGGGCTCGATCCCAGGACCCTGAGACCATGACCTGAGCCAAAGGCAGATGCTTAACCGACTGAGCCACCCAGGTGTCCCTGAGCAGAGATTTGATACAGAGAAATCTGACTCTGAACTCCACAATACTTACATCCCTCCCAGTTGCCTCCTTAAAGTTCATACACTGTTTGTCTCTCTTACGTAGAAAGCGGATCATCAATACTTACAGAAATGTAGTTGATGATGAGACTTACCTTAAGGTGAACGTTTATAAATTTGAGACCAAGACAATACAAGTATCTGCATTTAGTATAAATGTAAATAAAGATTATGTAGAGAAATGACTATGTATTTTTAGAACAATGTGGCTTCTAAAACATGTGGGCCACAGAAAAGGATTAGGAAAAAGATTTGGAGTCAAAACAAAGAAAATAGAGTAACTCCAGACTATGGTTTTCATCCATTCCTTAGTAAGAAGGGATTGGAAAACAGTGCAGAACCACTCTCTGTATTGACTGTAGGTACTATATCCTAGTCCTTGGAGGGGAGGCTGTGGCAGAAATTACTAGTTGCCCCCAATATCCATTCTCTCCTATTTAAAGGGGTAAACGGTGGGGCGCCTGAGTGGCTCAGTCAGTTAAGTGTCCAACTCAACTCTTTTTGTCGGCTCAGGTCATGGTCTCAGTGTTTGTTGATGGAGCCCCGAGTTGAGCCCTGTGTCTAACTCTGTGCTGGGCAGATTCTCTCTCTCCCTCTTCTCCTGTCCCCCTCTAAAATAAATGAATGAATGAATGAATGAATGAATGAATGAAAGGGTAGTGGTTACCCAAGTAAAGTGTATATTTCATAGCCTTCCTTGCAGACCAGTGTGGCCATAGACATTGGCCCGGTGGCTGTGAACAGAGGTGCTCTTGGGGGAGGGGTGGCAGCCCATGCTCTGTACTCTTCCCTTTGGCTGGAAAGCAGGTGTGGTGGTGGGGTCCACATCAGACACTGTGGACCTTCTGATGGAAACCAGTTGTTGGGGATGAAAGACTGATGAAAAGAAGATGCTCGAGATCATGGAGCTGCCTCCCTGACTGCCTACCTGTACTTTTATGCAGGAAAGACATAAAAAGTCTATGTTTCTAGAGCCACTGTTCTTTCGTCTCATTGTTACTGCAGCCAAACCAATATTCTGACTTATAAGCTATATTTTAACTAATAATTAAACAAAATGCATCCATTTCCCAAAGCCTCTGAGTAACAGTGTATGTGTGAATGGTCTCCGCAGAATTAACTACTTTATTTCAGGACACCTTTTGTGCCCCAGTGGCCCCCAACAATGAGAGATCTTTAAGTATTTGGGACAGTTCATTCCTTTGGTTCCTTTGCTCTCTTCAGGAAAAGTCAACAAAGAGGATCCTGGCTTCTCAAGTTCTCTTAGGAGGATATGAAACTGTGGAAACTCTGGCTCATTCTTTTCAGTGCAGCATAGAAGCAATTGTGAAAGTGAAGACAGCATGAGGATGAACTGATATTTATTAGTGATTTTGCTTAAGCCCAAACAGCCCAAAAAGTGACTGGAAATTTCTGTCATGACCTAATCTATCAGAGCCCTTTGAAACTTGGGCAGGGAGTTGGATCAGGGGTTTCTCAGACCTACCTGAGGTTTCTAGAGATAGTACATTGGTAGCTTCCGGAAGAGATGGGGGAAGGGGGTGTTATAACCAGAATTCCCCTATGGTCCCCTTTTCTAAAATAGGGTTTAGAGAAGATGTGGGAGGAGTCCCCCTAAACCACTAAGAAGTCTCGGTTGTGAAACTGATGACTTATTGATGAGCACATGGGGTCAACAACTACAAGTTGTATAATCCATTTCAATGAGGAGAAAAAGTGAAAGGGCACTTACCCTCTTTTTATAGGTATTCGCATAGGCTCTTGCTCTCAGCAAAACTGCCATGAAGTTATTGAAGACTTTAAAGCAGAGTTAGTTAGCGGGATCAAGAATTGTATGTAAGGCTCTTGAGCTCTTTGTCTTCTCTTTGTGGATGGTGGATGCCCAGACCAGAACATGAGGGGCCAGCCTACCAGGGGACGCTAGAGTTAAGGTGGGTGGGATGGGGGCGGTGGGGAGAGCACCTGCGCCTGTTAGCTACTGCCTGAAAGGTAGTGGGCCTGATCTTGGTAAAACACCCCTCACCCCCACTCCCGGAAAGGAGATATTTGAGTTATTTTTTTTTTTCTTTTGCATAAGGGAAGAAAAAGAAGTGACAAGAGGGGGAAAATCCTGGGGGCTCATTAAATAAAAATAAGAAAAGGTTAGTAAAGAATATTGGGAGGGAATTATATTGCAAGGAGAGGGAAAGTATAAATTCATTCATCCTTTTTGCCAAATACAAAATGCAGGGCCCCCATGGTTGAATATTCAAGAATGTCACCGCATATTATCTCTAAGTCCTGGGCAGATTGTAGGTGAAGAAAAAATTAAACAGATGTGGCCCTTACCTTAGAAAATGAAATCCGAGGTGGAAAACAGTGACCTAGGTTGAGGAAAGCTATTAATACTGTTAGCTATAAACTTGGTTTTTAGACTGACGTTGAGGAAAGCTATTAACGCTATAAGCTATTAAGTTGATTTTTAGACTGCAGTTAATCCTTCAACAGCACCAGGGTTAGGAGTGCTGACCCCCTGAGCAATCAAAAATCCTTGCGTAACTTTTGACTCCCCCAAAACTAATAGCCTAGTGTTGACCAGAAGCCTTACCAAAACATAGACAGTCGGTTAACACATATAAACAGTAGGTTAACGCTTATCTTGTATGTTATATGTATTAGATACCATAGTCTTACAATAAAGTAAACTAGAGAAAAGAAAATGTTATTAAGAAAACCACAAGGAAGAGAAAATACATTTTCAGTACTGTACTATAGCCATGGGAAAAAAATCCACGTATCAGTGGGCCCGCACAGTTCAAACCCGTGTTGTTCAAGGGTCAGCTGTTGAAACATTATTTTCAACATGCTTGCCATGCTTTCATCCCAAAGAAATTTCTTTTTTTTTTTTTTAAGATTTTATTTATTTATTTGATAGAGAGAGACAGCCAGCGAGAGAGGGAACACAAGCAGGGGGAGTGGGAGAGAAAGAAGCAGGCTCCTAGCAGAGAAGCCTGATATGGGGCTCGATCCCAGAACACTGGGATCACGCCCCGAGCCAAAGGCAGATGCTTAACGACTGTGCCACTCAGGCGCCCCCCAAAGAAATTTCTACTGCCTGGGACTAATATTGAGTTAAGCTACAATTCAGAAATATATAGGTTAATAAGTTTTCTCTAGAAGAAAAACAAGTTTATGCAAGAAGAAGTCCATTTTAATAGAAAGTGAATAAGCATTTTATGTAGAGATATCCTCGACATATCCTTATTTTCATCTTTTTGGTGAAGTGTTACTTGGAGAAAAATGGATATTCTGGAATAAATCCATGTGAGCAAGTTCCACATGGGGTTCCAAGCCAAAAGTCCCTTCTGTGCTTATAGCAAAAGAAAAGCAGCATGATTCTCTGAACCTTTCCCTTGGAATGTCGCAAGTCCTCAGTTTATTGACACGGGGCAATGATGAGATGAGTAGGTCTTTAGACTGAGATTGATACACAGCCTGGCTGGCCAGCTCCCTTATTAGGCAGATCAAGGTCTTCCCATTCTCAGATTAAATACTAAGGAAGTGCCCAAGGCCAGAATTATTTGAAGTAAGGGCAGAGTTGGTGCCTTTGCTGAGTTCACGACTTAAGTTAATGAAACCAGACTCTGAAACACGGCAATCAAAACCCGAGAAGCTAAAATAGGAAAGGTTGAATAGTATGAAAACCCAGCCAGGCCTTGACCAGCACAGTATTTGGAAACAGATGGCATAAAAGATTAAAAATATCTGGCACAGACTGGATTAATTAAGAATGGCAGGAGCCAGCTGAGTGAGGAACATGTGGGCAGATACAGAGTTAAGCTTAGTTTATAAAGCGAAGGGAGCCCACATTATTTCAGAGCATATATGCATGAGCCGTGCCTTAGAAATAAAGTTCTGTACCCTACATGCAGAGCTCAGTGGTATCAACCCCTCACCAGGTACGTTTGTAAAGGTAACCCTAATGCACTATTCCGTACGTTTATCTTCATTATGGTCTTCCCTGTGAATTTCCTAAGAAGAAAAAAAAAAAGTACATAAAACAAAATTGCCGTGTGTATTTGGCTATGACTCAAGACCTTTCAAATACATTTATAGGCTTCATCTTGTAACCTCGTATACTTCTAAAATAAAAAGGCATCGGTCATTCTCTAAAAAGTTGTTAATATTCTTTTGCATCCTCTAAAAAAATCTCTTCAACCTCCAGAACCAAGAAGAACGTATTGTAGAGAAAGAAAGCCCTCAAGATTTAAGAGTTGGTAAAATAATAGGGTTCTATTTGCCAGAAGGCTTTTTCTCTTGACACTCCTGGCTTGTATTCTGTGGATCGTAAATACTGGAGCGGATCAAGAGTAGGCACGAGCACCAGGCTGATGTCACTGTTTTTGTGTAGGACAGAGAAAATACACAGAAACTTGAAGGCTTTTATAAAACAAAAAGAAGAAATAACCTATTTTTAGGCCCAACTTCTTCAACTTACTATTCCAATATCATTTTCTTTAATGTTGTTACTTATTAAAATTCTGAATAATTCGGTTGCATTGGAAATTCTCCAAAGATGCCATGGGGTTCGGCTCTGTCACAGAATCAATGTGATGAGACCCTGGTCACCAGGATTAGCTTTTAATGAAACTCTGATTACTTTTTTGTGAAATAGTTTTGTTTTTGAGGATTAAATGAGATAATATTTATGAAAGTACCTTGCAACTGTAAGTCACTGTACAAATGGAATGTATTGTGTTGTAAAATTGTTATTCTTTGCTCACAGAATCATGGCTTGGTTATCCTGAGACCCAACTGGATTTTCTGTTTTAAGAAAAACAAAGGGAAAGGCAACATCAACAAACTTTGAATCTTCTCATTGACGTAGAAAGAGTTCTGCTATAGGTCCAATGATTTAAACCTAGACTAGCAATTATCTTTCTCTTTCCCTTTTCCCGAAAGGCAAGACTGTTGCAAAGTTACAGACTGATGATTTCCTGTCCTTGCTACTAAAGACTACTGCGATTTGACTAAGAGCCTTGATCCCGGTCCTTCCCTGCAAAAAGATAACATAAAGTTTGGCTATAAAATAAACATCCTTTGTTTCATATAGATAATAAAAGGGAACATTCATATTCTTACACTTCTTTGAACAGAAAAGCGTCAAAATGTTTCAAGTCAAATGTTTAAAATACAAAGGGAGAATGGCATAAAATATTTAGACTATATCTGATAGATAAGGGATTAAGTTAATTTATACAAGGTCCCTTTAAGTTAAAAAAAGACAATCCAACATAAAAGTGGCCAAATGACATAATCAGTTCCTAGAAATGAAAATGCAAATGATTAATGAACATATGAAATGTAAAAAGATCAGCGAAGTATAGTTGCCTCTGACTAATAGTCCACAATTAAAAAGACTGATAACTTGCAATGCTGATAAAAATAGAAAAGAACAAGCATGCTCATGTATTACTAGTTGGGAGGACGAATGACTGTTCTCTTTTCAGAAAGAATCTATGGATCATAGTAATTCTAAATACTAGTGTCAAAAGAATAGTTGTCCATCTTCATTTACTTATTTATACAATAAAATATTTATTGCGTGCCTATCCGATGCCAGCAATGCAGAAGTAATAAGATAGATATAAATCTCTTCTTCCATGGGGCTCACAGTTTACTGGGAAAGAGATAGCAGGAGTAATAAAGAAGTAAATTGCGTAGTCTATAAGGAAGTGTTATGTGCAATGGAAAAAACCCAGCACAGTGAGGAAAATCCACAATATTGAGATGAGAGTATGGACTGCAGTTTTATCTTTTTTATTCTTTTTTAAAAGACTTTATTTATTTATTTGTCAGAGAGAGAGAGCACAAGTAGACAGAGCCGCAAGCAGAGGGAAAGGGAGAAGCAGGCTCCCTGTTGAGCAAGGAGTCTGATGCGAGACTGGATCCCAGGACCCTGGGATCGTGACTTGAGCCAAAGGCAGACGCTTAACCAACTGAACCACCCAGGTGTCCCGGATTGCAGTTTTAAATAGGGGGTCTGTGTAGGTCAGACTGAGAAAGTGAAATTTGAGCAAAGACTTGAAGGAAGCAGGGGAGTCGCTATTCAGATGTTTACAGGGGAAGAAAGTTCCAGGCATAGGTAACAGCCAGCATAAATATAAATACATGTAGATACATTTAAGAAAAAAAAGTAATTGAATACAAATATAAAAAGGCAAATAAAAATAAAAAAAGAAGTGATTGAATACAAATATAAAAAGAAAGTCCCAGGCATAGGTAACAGCCAGCATAAATATAAATACATGTAGATACATTTAAGAAAAAAAAAGTAATTGAATACAAATATAAAAAGGCAAATAAAAATAAAAAAAGAAGTGGTTGAATACAAATATAAAAAGAAAGTCCCAGGCATAGGTAACAGCCAGCATAAATATAAATACATATAGATAGATTTAAGAAAAAAAAAGTAATTGAATACAAATATAAAAAGGCAAACACAAAAAATGGTGTTACCAGGGCTGGAGGGTGAAGGGATAAGAGAGACGCTGTTCATGGGTACTAACTTGCAACTTAAAGTGAAATAAGTCCTGGAGATCTAATGCACAGTGTAGTTAATAATAGATAATATTATATTATAAACATTGATCTTGCTAAGAGACTAGGTCTTAGTTATTCCCACCACAAAAAAGAACTGATAATTACATGATGTGATAGAGGTGTTAGCTAACACAATCATATTGCAATATATAAATGTATTAGAGCAACAAGTTGTATACCTTAATAGTACACAATATCATATATGTCAAACATAATTCAATTAAAAACACTGTCACTTTATTCTGGCTAATCAGAGACCTCTCATAATATAGTGGTAATTTCACATCTGACAATATCCTAGATTTTTTTGTATACTTCTTTTATTAGCTCTTCAGAGAATTTCTCATACTTTACAAGTTTTCTTCATAATTTTTTTTGAGGATTAATGTACTTTTAAGCATAGAATTGGATGGGTTTTAAAATATGGATGCATCCATTTAACTACCACTCTGAATAAGTTAGAGATTTCTAGAATCCCAGAAGCCTCTCTATACCTCCTTACAGTCTATTCTGACCTCTATCACCACAGATTAATTTGGACCATTCTTGGACTTGATGTAAATGGAATCATTTTGTAGATATTCTCTTGTGTCTGGTTTCTTTTACTCAACATTATGCATCTGAGATACAGTCATGTTGTATTGTAGGTAGCAATAGCTTTTTTGTCTTTTTTGTTATTGTATAGTATTCTATTGTGTAAATATATCAACCTTTCTTTGTTCTATTATTGTAGACATTTGCATGGGTTTGCAGTGTTTGGCAAATGTATATAAAACTCTTCTCGCACATGTCTTTTTGTACATATAAATGTCTTGTACATATAAATGTTGTACATGTCCTTTTGTGAATATGTGCACTTTTCCTCTTAGGCAGGGGGCAACACACTTTTTCTATAAAGGGTCGGATGGTACATACTTTAGGATTCACAGGTCACGTGGTCTTTGTCACAATTATTCAATTATGCCATTGTAGTGCAGAAGCAGCCCTACCTAATACATAAACAAATAGATGTGGCTGTATTTCAATAAAACTTTATTTATAAAGACCAGATTTGGCCATAGTTTGTTGAGCCTTGCTCTGCTCTCAGGTCTATATCTATGCCTGGAAATGCTGGGTGTTAGAATAGTTGTACATTACTTATATTTTACTAGTTTCCAAAGTGGTCATACCAATTTATTACTGTCAGCAATGGATGAGAATCCCACATCTTCACCAACCTTTCCCAAATATTTTTAAATTTTTGAAAACATTGTATTTTCTCTCATCTGTACATTAGTATCATTACAGATATAATAGTAAACTATTATCTAGACTTTCTCTCTTAAGAAGTCACTATAGCAACTACCTATCATTAATTCTTCTAATCCTTGCAAAGGAAGATTAATGATACCTCAATTTGTGCTTTTCTGCCCCCCCCTTTTTTTTTTTTTTAAAGATTTTGTTTATTTATTCGACAGAGATAGAGACAGCCAGCGAGAGAGGGAACACAAGCAGGGGGAGTGGGAGAGGAAGAAGCAGGCTCATAGCAGAGGAGCCTGACGTGGGGCTATCCCATAACGCCGGGATCACGCCCTGAGCCAAAGGCAGACGCTTAACCGCTGTGCCACCCAGGCGCCCCTTTTCTGCCCTTTTAATTTGATGGAGGAGAAGAGTGCTGTATTGGCAGTTGGAAGACCTACGCTGAGCTGCTCTATGGCTTTAATATGGTCACTCGTGCCTCATTTCCTTAATCTCTAAAATGGTGCTAATAACTGCTTTGCTATTTCTCTGGGTTTTTATAATGACTAATAAAACAATAGATAAGCAAAATTAATAATAGGAAAATGATTACACTATAGTAGGTGAAAAAAAGTGTATTATGAAACAGTAGGTCTAGCATGATCCCAGCTAGAGGGGAGGGTGGCCACCTGTGCTGATAAGTATAAAAAAAAGTGCCAGAAGAATATTTCCTAAAATGTTTTGAGTGACAATTTTGGGAAGATGAATTACTCAGCCATTTGCAGATTGAAATCTTGCCATTTGCAATGGTGTGGTTGGAACTAGAGGGTATTACGTTAAGTGAAATAAGTCAGTCAGAGAAAGACAAATACCATATGATTTCACTCATATGTGGAATTTAGGAAACAAAACAGATGAACATTGGGGAAGGGAAGGAAAAATAAAATAAGAGGAAAACGGAGAGAGAGACAAACCACAAGAGACTCTTAACTCCAGGAAACAAACTGAGGGTGGCTGGAGGGGAGGGTGAAGGATGGGATAACTAGGTGACGGGCACTAAGGAGAACACTTGAAGTAATGGGCACTGGGTGTTGTCCGCAACCGATGAATCAGTGAATTCTACCTCCGAAACTAATAATACGGTATATGTTAATGAGATTGAATTTAAAGAAACATTTTTTTTTAAAAAGTAGGTGACAAGAGCAGTTTGCTCTAGTGGGGCTCGGGTGTCCATCCACTGTCATGCAGGGGTTGCAGGTGGCAGAAGGCATGAGGAGCTGTGTCGTTGGTGACAGGGCCCACCAGTTCTTGCAAAGAATGTTGCCCCAACATCCAGAAAGCACAAGGGTCCTGGGCAGGCTGATTGGTACCCTTGATAGAACCCAACTCAAATCCAACGTGGAAATGAACTTTGAGGGAGAGTGTCAGGACCTGGAAATTCTTGACTTTCTTTATACAGTGACGGATAGATTGAAAATTTGCAGAAAGAAGCTGCTGGACTTCTTCTTCAGGCCGTGTCAAACCTAGAGACATGAATGAAGTATATTTTCCAATATACAAGCTTCTCTCTCTTTTTTTAATTTAAGTAACTACAAACTGTTTCATGGAGAAGCGTTGGCGAGAGTCCAGAAACCGTGAAGAACAGAAATGAGGGTTGAAGAGCAATGCTTCTGACGAACATCTGGTTCGGCAGGAGCCCCACGCACAGCACAGCACGGGGAACGCATTCAGCTCCCCCGGGAGGGTGTCACGTTTAACTGATGGCTCTTGTTACTGACCCCGTGGGTGGCAGGAAGGAAGAGGAGTGACCGTGGTATTCGCCGAAGGACCAGCACGTCCTACTGCCCACCCAGAAGTTGAATTCTTAGACGGCTCGACCACGGAGTTGTGTGGTGCCGGAGGGGATTTCCACTTTCAAAAATAGTATGACTTCAGTTAAGGTTGAGATCGCATTTTTGGGAAGTTTGTTATATTTAGAAGCTTTCTTTCACCCTCATGGCTTTTCAAGCCATCGGCAACATGGTGCAGTACTCTCCATTTTTCTGGCCTCCTTGACCTTGGGGTTCCATTTGGAATGAAGACATTTTCTTAAAAATGTATGAAAGCATCACTGCATTGACAAAAATATATTTTAATCAAAATGCTGAAAGTGGTGAAATGATAAGGGACTTTTTTTTCCCTTCTTCTTTTAGGCTTCTCTGTACTTTTCAAATCTATATTGTGGTTTTCACCAAGGAGATGTCCCAGATCTGGGCAGTGGTTTCTCAGGGGGCTCTCACTTGTGTAGCTGTGCTTTCGTTGCACTTTTCTGGGAGCTCTGAAGGCTCGGTCTGGAACCCGCAAGCCACAGGAATCTCTGTGGAACCTAGAAGATCACTTACACATGATGCAAAAGTAGAGTCAAGAAAAAATAAATTCTAGAATGAGCGTTTTTGCTTAAGAACTAAAAATAAACATTTTTAAAAAGCAAAGCAAAAAATATCCCTTTAAAATGCAATAGCCCCATGAAGAGAGGTTGGACTACAAAGATTTACTCAGAAAATAGACTATTTCCTGCCCCCTATCCCCACCCCAAGGATGGCCTTTGGGAACCACGGGTAGGAAGGCAGCAAAGGCTGCCAATCTTAAATGAGTTGGGGCCATTTTGGGCTACTCTTAGACCCAGCTGCGTCTCATCCTGAGGAAATTTTCCTTACATCTATTCTATTCCCTTCCAAGGTGCATTCCAAGAGGTTGACAACTGATCTATCAATGAGCTTCTGGGAATAAGAGAAAGGGAATTTAGTACATTTTAATGAAGCCTTGTAAGCGCATCCCCCCCCCCCCCCCCCCCCGCCCGCTTGTTGACCGTAATGGCTTCATAGCAGCTCACACAGTGCAGGGGAGCTGGTGGGTCAGAAGAAAGAGATGTTTTGGATGTTGGAGGACCTCTCCATGCACAGCTGGTCCTGGTCTAGGGAGGGTGACCAGCATCCTGAACTGTACTCAGAAGCAAACAAGAACTATAAAGTTCAGAGCTGATTTTCTCTCTGAAGCTGGAATCCCATCCCACCCCCATTCCCCCCCAGTCCTACCACTGTATTCTGAGCCAGGCACACATGTACATACGTATGCATGTATGAATTTGGAGTGCTGCCTAAGATGTCAGGGAAACCCCTCACACATAAGAGGCGATCAGTGACTATTTCTGGAGTGTGGGGAGCAAATGGGCTCGAAGGGGAGAAAAGGGGAGCAGTCTTGGGAAAGAAGCACATACCCTGGAAACTGATGGAAAAACCTCAGTGGGCAGATGGTTGAGGGAGTACCCAGGACAGGACGGCAGGAGAAGGAGCCAGGGTTCAGTAGAAAGAGTAAAGGCAGAGCCGATTCTGCTGGTATTACCGACATGTAAACTTGGCAAATCCTACCACCTTTCCAGGACTCAGTTTCCTATTTTGCAAATGGAGGAAATGACAGGCATTAAATTACATGCTTTCTCTGCAAGTTCCCTTCCAGCTTTACATTTTAGCAAGATGAATTTCGGCACAGCTTCTAATTCACCACACCACACCTACAGAGAAAAGTTGGAGGTCCTGCCAAGGGGATAGTGACCACCCTTGATGAATGGTCAGTACAAAGAACAGACAACACCGAGGACTCTGTCTGTGAGCAGCAGCATAGAGGGGTGGGCTCAGGTGGGCTCGGGTCCCATTTCTTCTGTGCCGTGGACTAGCTGTGTCATCCGTGGTGGTGATAGCACCTGTCTGAGGCTTTCTCAACTTAACACATACACATAAAATCTGTATAAATGATACCAAGACTTGCTTCATTGGTACCTGTGGAAATTGTGAGGCTCACCTGACGTAATGAAAATGAAGATCGTGACTCAGCGCCTGGCACGTGGCTGAGAACAGCTGGTGGCTGTCATGAAGCAAAAGCACATGAGGATGGGATCACAGGTGACGGAAGGACAGGAGTGCTTGGGAGACTTTGGGGGATGCGGTGGCTTAGGAAAATCCCCCCTGGGGGTAGGCTCCTGAAAATGAATTAGTCGATATAAATCACTATCAGATATGGATCCTTAAGGCCAGTGGCCTGTATTCAGTAATACTGATCCTAGCTTAATTTAAAATTTTCATGTTTTGCTCAGCTTGGATTTTTTTTTGCATTCGTTTCTATTTTTAAAAATATTACAGGGGCACCTGGGTGGCTCAGTCGGTTAAGCTTCTGCCTTCGGCTCAGGTCATGCTCTCAGGATCCTGGGATCAGAGCTCCATGTAGGGCTCCGTGCTCAGTGGGGAGTCTGCTTCTCCCTCTCCCTTTGACTCTCCCCCCACTCGATCACTCTCTCTCTCTCTCTCAAATAAATAAATAATATCTTTAAAAAATTTTTTTAAATATTACGGTAAAACAACTATCTTAATGACAGAGTTTTGAGCTGCCCTCTTTAAATTCTGCAGTCGAAGTGAGTGCTTGTCTCACCTTAGTCCCAGCGCTACTCAAAGCAAGGCTGAAGATTTGTTTAGTCCTGAAGTATAGTAATTTGGTATAGAAGATTGAAGGGGAGCAGGGTATGCCACTCCAAAATATGCCACTTTGACATAAAAATTATTTTGAGCTGAAGACATTTGAATTCCTGAAATCCTTTATTTGCCCCAAAGCAGAGCCTCCCGAAATAACTCAAATGTCCTAAATCCTCTCCCTGGAAGCAACTCTGCTCTTCTCTTCTGGGAGGCGGGAAATCGGCACCACACCCAAGGCAGACGTCTTCCAAATTACCATATCTCCCATCTATTCTCCTAAGGGCCCATGTGTCTTTCCAAAACGTCATTGGATTTTTCCATAAGTGCCCTTTCTCCCCCTCCTTTCCTCTACTAAGTTAGATACCTAGGCCCCAAGTTCTAACCACTCCTTTGAGTCACTCATCACTAAGGGCTCCCATGTGTGAGTGTGATACATGTGTTAATAAGCTTCTGTTTGTTGTTCTCTTGTTAACCTGTCTTTTGTCAGTTCAGTTTACAGTGCCCCCAGAGAACCTAAGATGGGTAGAAGGAAAAAAATTTTTTTCCTTCCTGAGAATACTCAAATCCATCTAAATGACCACAACAGCAAGAAGAGAAGGAAATGTACCTGTTTTGCTTTGTTTTGTTTTGTTTTTACTGACTACGGGAGGGAGAAAATAAGAACTGGTGTGTGTCCCCTATTTGGCACCCACCTGCCATAAAGACAGAGTCTAGGCCCCTTAGAGCAGAGGAACTCAAAATAACAAGAACAACATTAACATAAGCCCTTCCTTAGAATGCCAGGCTTGAGAAGACTCCAGGAGAGTTTTCTAACTTGGAGAAGAAAAGTGCACTGTTTTACAGGCCTTGAGCAGGAAGGGGAAGGCAGAATTCAGCTAGCTTCACGGCTAGTTGGTCAAGGATGGTTCTCTGAAGAAAGAGGAATTGTTCTTGTGGATTAACAGCTACTGAGAAGGGCTGTCAGCATGTGCAAAAGTGGGCGTGGGGGAATAGCTGCAAAGGACAGGGACAGGTGAAGGCCCTTGTGGGTGAGCCCCCGCCTGCAGGCTGCCTCACAGGTCTGTGCTGGGCATGGGTAGGAGGTCTAGCGGGCCTGGGCAGATATTCAACGTTTTCACTGGAGCTCTCATTATTACTTTATAGTTGGTGGGCTCAGGTGGGGGAGGGAATGGATAGCTTGAAGTATCTTGGAAAGTTCGAGTTTCCCTTGGCTGGAACAGGCTCTTTCTTACCTGTTCTTGGGGAAGACAAGGGCACCATACACAGCTAAAATGACAGGCGATATGGGCAACAAGCCATTCACCAGCACCTCCTCTCCAGCCCTGTACTGGAGCACGAGGCTTCTCACAAGAGTGCTGCCCCAAGGAGCTTACGGGGCAAATTCAGGCATCCAAGCGACTAACCAGCATGAGCAATGTTTTGTTTGCCATCTCTATCATTTCATATGGCACAGAGATTCCTTATAAAGAGGTTTAATACATATTACCTAGTTTTTGTTTTTACTCCTACACTGTGGGTAAGGCAACAATTTTTAACCCTTCCTTTTATGGATGAAAAGCTACCCCATAAAATGGTTAAGTGGCTTGCCCAATATTAATCAGCTGGTTAATGAGAAGACAGGAGACTGAGTTTCCAAATTCTCATTCTTCAGTTATTTCTAGGAGACCACACAGTGGAAGAATTTGCAACTAGGGACACCTTTCTCCGATTCCATAAAAGCTCTCCTTCTTTCAAACTTCATTATGGTCTTTTTGGTGAGAAGGTTGGCTGACTTCCCCAAAGCTGGCCAGGAAAAGACCAGTCACCTGAGCTCACCAGCCTTCCCCAGGTGACAGAGCCCACCAAAGCTTTCTTTTACTCCTTCCCTCTTATTTTTGTTCCAGGAAAGTATAAACATCTGTTACCCCACTGCTGGCCACCATACATTTCTGGTTGGCCTCTGTGGTCTAATCCTGGTTCTTTCTCTACCAGAGGGAAAATGCAGTCTAAGAAAATCCCCAATGTGTCCCAGATAGCTTGTAAATTTATTCATGAAAAGATAAAATATTGTCCTGATGCCAGGGACATCATCATCATTATTATCATCACCATCAAAAGCTGCTGAAATTTCAAGAAAGATACCAACTCTCTGATTTCAGGGAACTTCACATAAAGGGAGGAGAAAGACTTACAAATAAACAATCTCAACAGTGTGTGATTGCTGAGGAATGAAACAAGTTCAAGGCGTTATGGATGCAGAGAGAAAAAGGTGTCTCAGTCTCCTTGGTGATGTGATGAGAAGAAATTCTCCAAATACTGACCTGCTCATAAGACTGAAGCCACCTGTGGGTGTATGTGTGTGTGTAGGGGGGTTAGAGTGGGCTGGGGGACATTTGCAAGGAGGTTCATTATATGTAAATAAATCCTACTTAATATTTTAAAATTATGTTTGGGGCTAAAGGATCACCCCCAGATCTGTGTCCAGGAAGGACCAGAGAATTAAGTAATTGAGTAAGAAATTCAGTGACAATTTTTACTTTGTTTATGTTCCTGGGCAATGCCCAGATCTGCTTTATAATCATGATATTTCCGAAATACAATTTACTGAGTGCCTACTATATGTCAGATATTCTGGGCAGTAGGGCAATTTCAGTGAACAAAGCAGAAAAATGAGGCTTATTTTAGTGGTGTATATTGAATGTGCTTCTCAAATGATACCTGTTTTCCTTCGGTAGTGGTTCCCAAACTCTGCCCCTAGAATCACTGGGGGACCTTTTAAAAAATTCCAAAGCTTGGCCCAACTTAGACCAAATTTGGGTGATTTTCATGTGAAGGAGGGTTGAAAACCACTGCCCTAGAAATTCTCATGTACTTCCCTAGGGAGGCAGGTCATTCTTTCCCCACCTCTCACCAACCTTCTGAAGGTCATTTATGTAATTAACAGATGAAGAAATCGAGATTCAAAGAGTCAGAGTGATATTGTCAAGGTAAAGGCCACATCTAGAGTCACAGGGCCAGAACTTGAACCCCAGTCTTTTGATTTCGTATAGTGTGCTCTCCACGATGTTGGCAGAATTGAGGAAACAGTGAATCTTGTTACTGCTTACAGCCAGGATCCTAGCGGCTCCCCAGGGCAGTGAGGAGATTGTCTGCAAACCTCCTGGTCACTTCTCCTCACTCACTTAAGACTTTAGCACCTAAGCCAATCTTTATTTTAAGAAATGAATATCCAGAGGCCTGTTCAACACAGGGCCTGGTGAACAGGCTCTTTCCAATGACCTTCTCTGTGTTCATACCTTTCCCCTGCACTCCACTCCAGCCATCCACACCCATTGCCTCCCCCTGCACATCTCCTCTATTTCTAGTTCAAACTAGAACATCTCCAGGGAGAAAACCTTGTCCTTTCAGAGCAGGCCCTAGTTTGTCCACTCCAACAGCTCTCCAATCTCATCAGCACGGGCAGGTCATTAACGCACGCCTCACTCTCCTCTTTCAGCACCTCCTTTTGTCATGCCCAATTTAGAACCTGCCCTTTTCATCACTGTGAGGCAAATACTTTTAAGTACCATGTCTATCTCTCCAAAAACTTTCTTTTGAGTGCCAGCCTTCACACCTGCTGTTGTCAATGTCTGGTACCCTCTTCCCACACCATTTTGTCTGAGTCCTTTAGGTCTCAGTTTAACTACTTTGAGAGATCTTCCCTGACCCCTCAGTCTAATAGAGGAACCCCCTTGTTACACCATCCCTTCCCAATCCTTGTAAGTTGTATTTCTCCATGTATCTGTGCAAAGGTTTGTTCCATGTCTGTCTCCCCACCAGGCAAGGGCATGGGCTCTCTATTTTGATTACCATCACATCACTTTCTGTTGACACACCTTTTGGCACATAACATGTACATGAATGAATAAATGAATGAATGAATGAATGAATGGATTAATATCCCCAAATTCACATAGGGTTATTTAGTGGCAGATTCACAGCTTATCCATCTGATTGTGGTTTGACCTCTGAGATGATTTTCCACCACAGTCAGTTTTCACAGTTGAACTCTCAAGGTGCCCATTTGCAAGGCCCTGTTGCTCAGGACTCCAGGAGAGGCAGAGTTTGCTCAGTGATGAATCCTAAAGCTCCATCTTTGAAGATCCTATCTCATGGGGTTGTCCATGCCTCATGGGGTTGTGAACCCCAGAGGTCATGGTGCATCACGGGCAGAGCTAAGAGCAGCACAGATTAAGTCACCATGCTGGCTGGTTCTAATGTCAGCTCTAAGAGATGGCACCTCCAGGTCTTTCCTAGACCAGGCCAAAGGGATCTTGCTTAATATGCCATTTCCTTAATTCCATTTCAAACAGATCTTCTTGAACATAAACTTAAAACTTTCTTCACATAAAACATTTGTTTACATGGAAGGACTTTTAAAATTCTGAACATGCTCAACTGTTCCCCACAAAGGTCACTTTCTGGCAGGGCTTCTCCAGGTTTTGTACATATGACCTTTTAGGGGAACTGTTTTTTCCCATGGGAGATTATTTCAGATCCCTCGGAAATCTCAAATGTGTGTTGCTTCTTTTAATATTTATTTAGCTCCTGACTGAGAAGACTGAAATAGGAGCCAGGAGAATGGAATAAGGCATCTATTGCCTTAACCAGTTAATTTATTAAGCATGGAGAGGAAGCTATGATCATAGTATTATAAGGAGTAGGATACAGGACTTGGAAAGTTTGAGGCAACGGCCATCCAAGGTGAGCTAGGGAAGAAAAGCACCCTTTGTTCTCTGTTTGGTATCTTCCCCAGGACTGGGCATGACATATGCTTCTGTTACTCATCAGGTGTCCAAAGGGAACACACGGCTGGGTGACATGCTGTAACCACTGTTTCTACCTAGCCTACGTAACCTTGGCTTCCAACCTCAAACTGATGTTAACACTTGAACTTAACCCCCAGAGAGCTAATGAAGAAGAGCTAGAGCAGAAGTTGGTGTCTCTGTTGTATTAAAAAATGACACAGGTGACTCTGCCAGAGTTGGCAACTTGCCGCCTTTGCTAAAACCTCTGAGTAGAAGTGTTTTGGTGATTTAGATGACTGATGTCATGTATTTATTTAGTGAGAATCATCTAGGCCCTGCACTTTAAAGGGCCCAATGCTTCACAAACACACACAAAATTAATTTACTGAAGAACGCATGGGTGGCTCTGTGGCTTGGGATCTGTCATCCAGTGTTGGCCTCGTATCAACCCATAACCCTAAACATTCTTTTTTTTTTTTTTAAAGATTTTATTTATTTATGCGACAGAGAGACAGCCAGCGAGAGAGGGAACACAGCAGGAGAGTGGGAGAGGAAGAAGCAGGCTCCCAGAGGAGGAGCCTGATGTGGGGCTCGATCCCAGAACGCTGGGATCCTGCCCTGAGCCGAAGGCAGACGCTTAACGACTGCGCTACCCAGGCGCCCCAACTCTAAACATTCTTAACAACGAACACCATTCAAACCCCAGGGAAGCTCTACAATGGTAGCAGTGGGCCTGCTGGGCAGCCAGTAACCTGGGGTCTTCTCTGAGGGTAGATCCAGCTGAGACCCCATCTAGTATGTATTTCTTTTAACACTCTGCCCACTCCCTCCCATCTCTGAACTAGCTGGAGTATCTTTTGGCTGTCCTAAGAAGTTTTAGCGTAAAGGAATGATTCATTTGAAGCTCATTCTTAGAAGCCCTGTTTTCCTTTGATAATGGATCTGGAGAAACCAAGTGGGGGAAGCACTCATCCTGTCTGGGCTGTTAGTCTTTATTGAACCGTGAATTCCCCTGGATTCAGGCCTAGTGCCGAAATCCCTCTTTCTTTACATAAATAAACAAATAAATAAAATCTTTTGGCTGGTACCTAATAAAAACTCATACAGGCAAATCAAGTTTAGCACATATCTTGGAAACTCCCAGCTTTCAAACTTCAATAAGATAGTCATAGAGTATTCGACCCAATTAAGGTATACACATAAAATCCCCCTTTAGCCTAACAAATAACAAACAACGGGGTCTTTTGCTTTTCTCTGGACCCTTTGATTGAGGTTTAGTGGCTAAGAGTGGGATTAGTGGAGAAAAATATTACTAATCTGAAAACTTTTTTTGAAAGGAAAATGCCACGATGTATCAAAATATCCTAGAGCAAAACAAAACAAAAAACTAGGCTGAAAATGATCTCTGGCAAAGGGATTTGCTGCTTTTGGCTCCCGTGCTTATTTCAAAAAGCAAGAGGGGAAAAAGGTGGGTGTCATATCCCTGCTCTGTCCATACGGTTTTCGTTTTATTTGGATCAGTTTGGACAGAAACATCCAAAAGCAGAGACTGATCAACTTCCCAGCTTTCAAATAATGCCAAACTAGAATCTGTCCCCACTCTATTTTGGTCCCAAAGCCAAAATCATGAACTAAAAAATCCCCAAAAGATATAATTTATTTCTAATGGCATACATTTTATATTTAGAGTTCGGAAACTCTTGTCTAATGCGACAGAGGTACAGATTAAGATCTTTGGATCTCTTTTATTTTTCTTCAAAAGCATTTAATGCAGTGGTTCTCAACTGCGGGTGATTTTGTTCCCCTCAGGGGGCATTTGGCAAAGTCTGGAAAGATTTTTGATTGTCATAAAATGGGGCCTGGGAGGTGGGGGTCGGGGTGGGAAGCAGTTTCTCTCCAGTGGGGAGAGAACAGGCGCTACTAAAATCCTACAGTGCTCAGAACAGCACGCTCACCAGGGAGACAGCAAATAGCAATAGCTATTATTTATTGAGTGTTGCCTGTGTTCCAGGCGCCATGCACATTAATTTTTCAAATTAATAGACTTTATTTTTTATTTTTATTTTTTTATGTTTTTTTATTATATTACGTTAGTCACCATACAGTACATCCCTGGTTTCTGATGCAAAGTTCGATGATTCATTAGTTGCATATAACACCCAGTGCACCATGCAATATGTGCCCTCCTTACTACCATCACCAGTCTATCCCATTCCCCCACCCCCTCCCCTCTGAAGCCCTCAGTTTGTTTCTCATAGTCCATAGACTTTATTTTTTAAAGTGGTTTTATGTTTACAAAAAACTTGAGCAGAAATTCTGGAAAGTTCCCTTATGCTTCCTCACCTGTCCCTTTGTTTCCTATATTGTTAGCATCTTGCATTAGTGTCACATATTTGTAACAATTGATGGGCCAGTACATTATTATAAACTGAAGTCTAGAGTTTATGTTAGGGTTCACTCTTAGACTTGTACATTCTGTGGGATTGACAAACAAATAATGACATGTAGCCACCGTTATAGTATCATACAGAGTAGTTTCACTGCCCTAAAACTCCTCTGTGACCCACCTAGGCATCCTTACATTCTGCCCCCCAAACCTCTGGCAATTATTGAGCTTTTTACTCTCTCCATGGTTTTGTCTTTTCTAGAATGTCATAGAGTTGGAATCATACGACATGTAGGCTTTTCGAATTGCCTTCTTTCACTTAGCAATGTGCATTGTGTCCTCCATGTCTTTTCATGGCTTGGTAACATGTATTTTTCGTGCTAAGTAATATTCCATTGTCCATTGTCCGGAGAGACCACAGTTTGTTGATCTGTTCCCTTAGTAAAGGACACCTTGGTTGCTTCCACGTTTTCACAATTATAAATAAGGCTGCTACAAACACTCATTGCACAGGTTTTTGTGTGGATATAACTTTTCAGCTCATTTGGATAAATACCAAGGAGCATGATTGCTAGATTGTGTGGTAAGAGAATGTTCAGTTTTGCAAGGAACCGCCACACTCACTTCCAGAGTAGCTGTATCATTTTGCATTCCTACCAGCAATGAATGAGAGTGCTTTTTGCTCCACATCCTCACCAGCATTTGGTATTGTTAGTTTTTGGGGGGCATTAGCCATTCCAATAGGATACAGTAGTATCTTGTTGTTTAATTTGCAATTCGCTGATGGCATACGATGTTGAGCATTTTTTCTTACGCTTACGTGCTATCTGTACTTCTTTGGTGACGTGTCCAGATGTTGTGGATTGGATTGTTTGTTTCCTTACTGTTGAATTTTAAGAGTACTTTGTATATCTTGGATATCAGTTTTTTAACAGATATGTATTTTGCAAATATTTTATCCCAGTCTGTGGATTGTCTTTTCTCATTCTCTTAACAGTCTTTGACAGAGCAAAAGTTTTAAATTTTAATGAAATCCAACTGATCAATGCTTTCTTTCATGAATAATGCTATTGGTATTGTGTCTTAAAAGTCATCGCTAAACCCAAGGTCACCTAGATTTTCTCCAATGTTAATAAATATAGCTTTCAATTCCTCTGTGGTCATCTTTAATACCCAACAGAGTACACACTTGAGAAATGCATTTCACAATCATCTGACTTGATATACATACACACCATTTGTATTCTAACAGGCAGTACTCAACGTTTACAACATGTAGCTCATTATATGATTCCACTCAGAACAGAAATGACTTTACACTGAACTGAGTGTTCTTGTAGGTCAGGATTGGTTTGTAACTGGGTCAGGTTAAACCCACTGCAGGTTCATGACTTGCATATACCAATGGAATGCTGAGCACATTCGTGGGAAAACAAGACTGTCAAGTAGGACACAACACAGTCCTATCCTCAAAAAGCCTGATTTCTAACTGGAGAGATCCCTCATTCACACTATATAACAAGCTGAAGGGGGATGCTGGGAATATAAATGCTCTAATACTTTGACGGGTGATTATAAAGTCAGGTGGGATTAATCCTATGTCTTTTAGCAAGAGGTATATTTTTTAATTGCACTGATAAATGAAAAGACTGCTTTTGGATATAGTTCAATTTGATTTCAAAGAGTTCGATTAAGAGAGAGTTAAAATGACGAGGCTATATTAGGCTGACAAAAAAGGAAGCAATTGTGCTTGCTGGACAAATTCGTTAGGATACCCTCAGGGCCTGCCTGCGAGAATCTTTAAATAGGAAATGAATTAAAATGAAAAGAATGGCCACCAAAGAAGAAGAGCTTAAGGGGCAAGAGAGAGACAACTTGGCTCCAGGATTCTGTTGTTTTCCTAACATATTCCCTGCCTGTTGTTGAGCCAAAGGACCTGTTTTGTAGCATAAAGGTGTTTCCCCAGCACAAATGAGCAGCAAAGATGCCAAAAAAAAAAAAAAAAAAAAAGCATAGCTTTAGCCATCAATCCTCACTTTCATTCATTTCTTAAATCTGCTGATTTTTCTGCTTAACTTGATGGGAGGGAAGTTTTTTGATGAAGAACAGCCTGGCAAGAGACAGTGGCAGACAGAAGGTAGAGGGACTGCCAATACAGACCAGCATCCGGTCTGGGCGTATCAGCTGCAACCAGCTGAAAGTCATATGGCCAGACGGGACACTGAAGTTACATTAGTTCATTTCAATCCAATCAGCCTTTTTCAGTGTCTATGCTGAGGTCCCACCCTAATCTAGGGGCTATACTGGGCTCGAGGGATGATGGGAGTACAGCATGCTTGCACTATGGGCTGGTGGTGGAATCTGTAGTGTACAGGACCGAACAATGGGAGCATGGGAAACTATGAGAACACAGTGAAGGGCACTGCAGTATTGTGATTTATACAAAATATATATTTATTCATTTTGATTCATCCATGATTCCTGGCTCCTAGCTCCCAAACCCTTGGAATCCCAAACCCTAGAGAGCTGGAAGGTGTCTTTTGTTATGTTAATGAGGTGAGTTTTGGACAGCATCTAAGGATGGGGTCTGGTTGCCAGTGGAACCAACCATATGATTAGACAGTTGAAACTCTCAGTCCTGCCCTCAGACCTCCAGGGAGAGAGGAGGGCCTGAAGGTTGAGTTCAATCACCAATGGCCAATGATTTAATCAATCGTGTCTGTAACGAAGGCTCCATAAAAAACCGAAAGGACAGGGTTCAGAGAGCTTCCGGATTGATGAGCATGTGCAGATTGGGACAATGTGGCAAGCTTAGAGCGAGCATGGAAACTCTGTGCCTTTTCCCCATTCCCTGCCCAATGCATCTCTTTCATCTGACTGTTCCCGACTTATAATAAACTGGTAATCTAGTAAGTAAAATGTTTCTTTGAGTTCTGTGAATTGAACTGAGAAGGGGGTTATGAGATTGTCTGATCTCTAGCCAGGGGGTCAGAACTAGAGGCAACAACCTGAACTTGTGTTTAAAGTTCAAGGAGGGGGTTGTTGGAACCCCCAATCTATAGGCCCTTCAGTCAGAAGCACAGGTGACAACTTGTGTTTAGGACCAGCGTCTAAAGTGGAGGGGAGAGCAGTCTTACAGGATTGAACCCTTAAATTGTGGAATCTGATGTTATCTCTGTGTAGATAGTGTCAGAATTGAGTTGAACTCTTGGATACCCCACCTGTATCCAAGAATTGTTTGCTGTTGTGTGGGAAGCTCCCCCAGTCCATTGGAATTGGATCCAGGAACCTAATTTAGGCACATAACGCAGCTTCCAACCCTTCCAAACCTTCTAACCCTTGAGGGAAGACTTCTTAGTGGACAGTAACATTGAATGTCCACAAGGGCACTCTAATAATAAAAACAGCTGAGCTCATTGTTTACTTATAGGAAAATAAAATGGAAACAGAAAATTCCGTCTTACTGAAAAGAGTAAGACTGATGAGGTGGAGGGAGATTTTGAAGAAGTTAGAGAATTTGTGGTGTTAACCAAAATTCAGTTGAGTAAATCTGAAGATCTAATTGGCTTTTTAAATTAAAATTCAATTAGCCAACATATAGTACATCATTAGTTTTTGATTCACTGTTCAGTGATTCATTAGTTGCATATAACACTCAGTGCTCATCATATCACATGCCCTCCTTAATGCCCATCACCCAGTTACCCCAGCGCCTCCCACCTCCCTTTCCATACCCCTTAGTTTGTTTCCTGGAGTCAAGAGTCTCTCATGATTTGTCTCCCTCTCTGATTTCTTCCCATTCAGTTTTCTCTCCCTTCCCCTATGATCCACGGTGCTATTCCTTAATATTCCACATATGAGTGAAGCCATATGACAGTTGTCTTCCTCTGATTGATTTCTTTCACTTAGAATAATACCCTCCTGTTCCATCCATGTCAATGTAAATGGTAGGTATTCATCCTTTCTGATGGCTGAGTAATATTCCATTGTATATATGAACCACATCTTCTTTTTTTTTTAAATTTTATTTTATTATTTTATGTTAATCACCATACAGTACATCCCCAGATTCCGATGTAAAGTTTGATGCTTCATTAGTTGCGTATAACACCCAGTGCACCATGCAATACGTGCCCTCCTTACTACCCATCACCAGTCTATCCCATTCCCCCACCCCCTCCCCTCTGAAGTCTTCAGTTTGCTTCTCATAGTCCATAGTCTCTCATGTTTCATTCCCCCTTCTGATTACCCCCCTTTTCTTTATCCCTTTCTTCCCCTACCGATCATCCTAGTTCTTATGTTCCATAGATGAGAGAAATCATATGATAATTGTCTTTCTCTGCTTGACTTATTTCACTTAGCATTATCTCCTCCAGTGCCGTCCATGTTGCAGCAAATGTTGAGAATTCGTTCTTTCTGATAGCTGAGTAATATTCCATTGTATATATGGACCACAGCTTCTTAATCCAGTCATCTGTTGAAGGGCATCTCGGCTCCTTCCATGATTTGGCTATTGTGGACAATGCAGCTATGAACATTGGGGTGCATATGGCCCTTCTCTTTACTACGTCTGTATCTTTGGGGTAAACACCCAGTAGTGCAATGGCTGGGTCATAGGGTAGTTCAATTTTTAACTTTTTAAGGGACCTCCACACTGTTTTCCAGAGTGGCTGTACCAACTTGCATTCCCACCAACAATGTAGGAGGGATCCCCTTTCTCCACATCCTCTCCAACAATTGTTGTTTCTTGCCTTGTCTATCTTTGCCATTCTAACTGGCGTAAGGTGGTATCTCAGTGTGGTTTTGATTTGAATTTCCCTGATGGCTAATGATTTTGAACATTTTTTCATGTGTCTGTTAGCCATTTGTATGTCTTCATTGGAAAAGTGTCTGTTCATATCTTCTGCCCATTTTATGATTTGTTTATTTGTTTCTCGTGTATTGAGTTTGAGAAGTTCTTTGTAGATCTTGGATACCAGTCCTTTATCTGTAGTGTCCTTTGCAAATATATTCTCCCATTCCGTGGGCTGCCTCTTAGTTTTTTTGACTGTTTCCTTGGCTGTGCAGAAGCTCTTTATCCTGATAAAGTCCCATAAGTTCATTTTATCTTTTATTTCTCTTGCCTTTTGAGATGAGTCGTGAAAAAGGTTGCTCTGGCCAATGTCATAGAAGTTGTTGCCTATGTTCTCCTCTAGAATTTTGATGGATTCCTGTCTCACACTGAGGTCTTTCATCCATTTGGAGTTTATTTTTGTGTATGGTGTGAGAGAGTATGAACCACATCTTCTTTATCCATTCATCTGTTGAAGGACATCTCGGCTTCTTCCACAATTGTAGACAATGCTCCTATACATTGGGGTGCATGTGCCCCTTCTTTTCACTACATCTGTATCTTTGGGGTAAATACCTAGTAGTGCAATTGCTGGTCCATAGGGTAGCTCTATTTTTAACTTAAGGAATCTCCATACTGTTTTCCAGAGTGGCTGTACCAGCCTGCATTCCCACCAACAGTGTAAAGAAGGTTCCCCTTTCTCCACATCCTTGCCAACATTTGTTGTTCCCTGTCTTGTTAATTTTAGCCATTCTTACTGGTGTAAGGTGGTATCTCATTATGGTTTTGATTTGTATTTCCCCGATGGCAAGTGATGTGGAGCATTTTTTTATATGTCTGTTGGCCATTTGTATATCTTCTTTGGAGAAGTGTCTGTTCCTGTCTTCTGCTATTTCTAATTGGCTTTATTCAGTGGTTCATGAGTCAGCATTCCATTTAGCAAACAGAACCTAGCTCTGAGAAGGAGGACAAAATGAAAGCCTTCTACAGGCAAAAAGGGGGTGGGACAAAAGTTATTAGCAAGAGAAAAGAGAACTGTTTCAGGCAAGGTCACTTTCCTTTGGGGAAAGGGCAGGGGGTCTATCATGTAGATGACTTCCCAGGGCCCCACCCCGGTGCTGATCAGGAAATTCCAGATTGATTGGTGAAAGGTCACATTTCTGCAGTGAATCATGGAAGCAAGTTATTCTATTTTGAACCCATGGTTTGTTTGTTTTAACAATTCTCCCCTTTTGATCAGACCCTCAGCCTGACTGAGAGGTGTGATCAAAATTTAAGTCATTTGCTCTACTCTAAGCTACCGCTCTGTAGCTGTCATGGCTTTTACTGATCCTCTGTGATATTTACAGGTCATATGTCTTCTGAATCTCTATGACATTCATAGGACTTGATTTCCAGTTCACAGTTTTTTGGTCAGTCGTTTTCTTCATTCCTTTTCTGGTGTTCCAGTCTTAGGAGATCATTTACTTGGTGGCTAGTGGCTACAAACATTCATTTAAAGCCTTTGAGAGAATATAATGCCCCAGGAAGTTTACTGTGATTATTATAAGCAGGATAATGCACGATGTTTGGAGTGGACTTCAGAGCCATGGTCCCCAAGGCCCAAACCAACCAAAATCAAGTAAGTCACAGAAAGGGTTCCATGGAAGGAGTTGCCTTTTAAACCAAGGGGCTTGCTCAGTGATTTTGTGTAACTGACTTTCAACTTCCCCTGAAGCGGTAAGCCAGGCTCAGCAGGTGGTGCTGGTCACAGCATAGACCACTCCTGCTCAGTTACCAGATGATCAAGAGCTATTTGATTATCATCAACGGCTTTGGCCAGAGAGTCTGAGGATTTTTGCTGGGCAGCTAACTCTTTTGCAGCAGATTCTGCAATATTTTTGTGAATTAAGGAGAGACTTCTGGTCATAGCCACATTTGCACTTACTCCTGTCCAGGGAAGCAGGGACCTGCCAAAGGAAGCGGACCATGAAACATGAAAACCTCCCAGCAGATCCTTTCTAAGTTGATGATGTAAATTCAGGGCAGTCCGCCCATGAGGAGTCTTAGCTTGTTTGTGATAAGTCAGGGGCACAGTTAGGTAAGCTAAGGGGCATCGCCCAGCCACGAGCCAAGTACTGAGGAGAATAATGACCACTGCAGACAAAAATAAAGCCTGTGGAGACACCAGCTATTCTTGTTAAGGTGGCACAGTTAATAAATTCATTCACAAGGGTTGTTGCTTTTGCCTATTCAAGCCGAGGGTCAGTTAGGTTTTCTCCTGGCCTGAAATTAAAATAAAACAAAATCAATCAAATACATTTTTTTTCTAAATTTATTCTAAATTTCTAGGTTCTAAATTTCAAAAGTTACCACCTTAGCAATGACTAGGGAGATACTGATGCCGACATACTTTTTCCAGGCCAATGCCAGGGTAAAGGAACGAAAAGCAAGAAGAAAGGTTTTCATGATTGAAGTGTGAAGTTCTGAAGCGATGTCTTGGGAGCTGTCTACCTCCGTGCCAGCAACCTTTCTCACAAGGTCTCCAGCATTTGAACAGGACCAGGTGTCAGGTGGAGCTTTCTTTAGCTGTGAGATGTGCACTCAAGTTTCAAGTCCCTGAAGTAGTGAGAAGGACCTGGGATCAACCCTTCAGGATTCAGGAGCCATCTTTAATTCTTAATGATTCTAAAGATTCAGGAGCCATCTTTAATTCTTAATGATTCCAAATCAAAAGGGTGGGGTTGGAAACATTAGTTTACTGAGTTACTGCCAGATATTTGAAGAAACTAGAAGGATTCAGGATCTAGTCCAGTTTACAGGTTTATAACAGAACCTCGAAGACAACTAACAGGATTAGAATCTAATAGAGACAAAGGTGTAAACATAATTTTTCTCTCCATAATTATCCCCCATTCCCCCGCAAGGGTAATTATAGAACTAATTTGCTTGCATTGTACTTGGCCTGATCATTCACATAAGTGCAGTAAAATACTGATTGACCATATTAGCTCTTTTTAAGATTGCTTTTCAAAACCCTTGTAAGAAAAATAACAGGACAATTTTTCCAAGGGGTTTTATTGCTTCCATAAAGTCAACCTTAGTTCCTTAAAACTGTCTGGTCATATTAGAGTCTATGCACATCTCTCTCCAATATGACATTACAGTCAAAGTCTTAGTGATATAATAAATATTTCCAGTGGTCTCCTGTTATATGAACAGATTCTCATTGAACTTACGTTAAGTAACTATATTTCCGTGAAAAGAATATTCAAGAGATTCTGAATTCTGGAGGGATCAGGTAGGAAGGAAAAGTAAATGTTTCATCTTTGTTCACAAATGTATGTTTTTTTGTGTTTTTTTTGTGTTTTTTTTTTAAAGATTTTATTTATTTATTCAACAGAGAGAGAGACAGCCAGCGAGAGAGGAAACACAAGCAGGGGGAGTGGGAGAGGAAGAAGCAGGCTCATAGCAGAGGAGCCTGATGTGGGGCTCAATCCCATAACACCGGGATCATGCCCTGAGCCGAAGGCAGACGCTTAACCGCTGTGCCACCCAGGCGCCCCCACAAATGTATGTTTTACCACATTGTTGATAGCATAAGAGAAAAGAGAAAAAAGCTTTCCTAAAATATGGAAAAATAAAATATTAAAGAAGCGGCAATGTTTTAAACAAGAAGTTGTAAAAATTATAATCAACTTCCTCAATTCATTCAGTCCCATGCAACTGATATTTGTTCCACTTGAATCCAGTTTTCCTGTTAGTTCTGGAAATTCTTACCTAGTTCAGTTTTGTGATTTTGAAGTTATCAGAAACCTATACTTGTCAAAAGTCCTCTCCTTGAATCTCATTGAAAATTAAGTACTTTTGCAGGAACACCTTTACAAAGGGTCAGAGTAAAACAATAACTGTAAATTATGAAAGACTTAAAAAAAGTCCATTGTTAGAAATCTGATGAGAGCTCATCATAATGGAATTGACCAAACAATACATACATACATTTTAAGAAAATAACTAGAATTATGACCAATAACATTTTACTAGGAGATATCAGACTTTAGGAATTTCATACAATTTCTACAACACTTATAACATATACAAATATGACATAAAGAAGCTTTAATATTACTTCTTATTTGACAATGCTTCCCACATGATTTAAAACATCAAATATACCTATCAGTTTAACACCTCCCTTTTTATAAGGAGAGAAAACAGTTTTTAAGATGTTTCCGGGAAACATCCCAAAGTTATTTCAAGGTCAGAAAGATGTCAATTTCAATTTTGAAAGTTTGTCAAAAATAACAGAAGTTTTAAAAACTTGAGTCATAGGTCACTGTGAAATAATTCTTAGTTATCCATTTACACATGGTGAAAGCTGAAGACTTCACAGGCAAGTATAGGTTACATAGTTCTAAGCAAAAAACTTAGGTCCTTTACTGTAGAGACAACTAGGGTTGCTTAAAGTTTTCAAAGCCCTGATAAGGACAGCATGGAACAAAGGCGATTATTTTGACAAAACACAAGATCTTTGTTTTTTCTAAGCTAATTTTGAAAGATAAAGAAAGAAAAACCTTTTAAAATTCTCTTATTAGCAAGAACAGATCAGTAGTCCAAGCAAATTTTGTCCTTTTAACTGAGAGAAAACCAAATTCTAAGTTTGGACCAGCTTAATTTATGATATTAATACACATTTACTTAATTATTTCTAGTAGGTTTAATTACATATATTAGAATTTTTAGTCCTTAGGAACCTTTAATTTCTACTGAAAACTAAGAACTAAGCAGTTGTGAACTATTTTAACGTTCTTTTAATAATTTCTCATGGTAAATTTCTCAGCGTAGCACAGAACATACTTACTAAATGTCTGTAGTTCCTCTGTAAAAGGAAGCAAAAAAATGGATAAGCCTATACTCAGTAACTAATGTTTCAATACCTTATCTTACTTGGAAATGATCTGGTTACTTAATGACCTTAAGATTTAGGGAAACTATTTAAAAGGTTCACCAAGAAACTTTTTCCTACTTTCATCTATTTGATTTACTTGTCCTTAGCAATTATGGCCCACAAGACTTCATGAGACATTAGACAAAGTCAGCCATCATCCCATGCTATTTTTCTTACTGACAAATATTGTAAGACATAACATGAACCCATTTGACCTTTAGTAAGCCTAGGTAGGATAAAAGTATTATATTTATTGCTGATAACCCTAAAGACAAGACTGTTTTACCTAAGCCAACAAACTTAAAATAGCTTTGGTACCAAATATTTTCCCAGGTCATGTGAACCTGAAATTCATTTGGGTTAGTTTCTATTATAGTTCTGAGAATTCTATTTATATAGGCATTTCATTTTCTTTAAGCCCATTAAATAGAGGTCTTTTACAAATTAATTTTGACAATGCCATCTGGATATAGAAATACCCACGTATGTAAAACACACACATATATATGTGTATATATACACACACACACATAAACATACAGGTATAAACTGAGACCTTATAGCTTTCATTTTAAAATTACTGCCATGAGTTAAGTACAATAATACAAAACTCACCGATTATAAGAGAAATTAGATCTAAATTGTTTTTCTGGTAGATGAAATGAATTAAGGTTAGCTGCTCGGATGACTAAAGATTTTTGTGTTAATATTTGTGGAGAAGACACTTAGGATTTGTATTTGTCCTTGACAAGTCAAGTTCCAAATGACTTCCTCCTTTTGTTTTTTCTTTTGATAGGAATTACCTCTCTGAAGTTTGCACATCAAGTTTGCACGATCTAGATAAGAACAGTGGAGAACCCTGAATAGAACACTTACATATCAAGGGCACAGGGGAAAAGTGCAAATTCCTGTACCCCTGTTGAGATAAACTTGGGAGGTTTCGGGACTGGTAAAAAGGATACATGGACGTTGAATTGTTTTAGGATCTGCTTCTCTGGTCCTGTAAAGACGAGGTTTGTAAAATGAAGACAGCTGTTTTTAATTCCTCAAAGGGTTGGGTTGCCGCCCGAATGATATCAAGAACTGGTACATTCAGACATCTAGTAAGAGTGTTTTTCTTTCCCTCTGGATACATTTAGCTCTGGGGAAAAGACCTAAAAAGCAAATTCCTACCAAGCTCTGAATATCAGCTTCCAATTTGGCCAAATTTCTGATCCTAGAGCTATTAAATCTTTTCAAGTATCTTGTCAGATTTCAGCTGGGACAAACAGGAAATATTTCTGACAGTATTGAACAACCCCCTTAATTTTAATTTTAGTTGCCCCTTAGCTGTTTAAGGAAATAACATTGCATTTTATCAGACAATCCCTCAGAGTCCCCTCCTATGAGGCCCTCCTTTGAAGGTAGATAGGGGGGCATTCCAGTTGATGTTAGGGCCTTTGAGAACAATCTCTTTTTCGGTGTCCCCGTTGACTACAACTAGACATCTGTCCTTGGCCCTGCATTTTGGTAACGGATCCCTAGAAGGGTGCAATATGGAAGGCCCAGAGCTCTTGCAGCTGTGAAGCCAAGAGAGTGGTGAACCCTCATTTATGGTTTTGTTCCAAAGCCTTTTCAAAGTGCTGGGCTATGATCATGAGTCTGTCTGGTGGCCTCCTATCCTATTTTCTGCCTTTTTATCAATCCACAGATCTCTGAAGATAATCCTTTTGTTGCGGAAAAATAAGAATCAGACCGATGAGAGACCAAGTGACACTCGGAGAAGCAGGAGAACTCGGATTTATTTTACGCTGGCGGACCCAGCTGAGCTCGTGCTCCAAATTCTGGGCCCCGGGCAATGGGGTTACAGGGCTTTTACAGGGGACTGCAGGCAGTCAAGCTCCAAGGGCTATGCTGACTGCTGGTAGGTGGGTTTGAACTCGGGGAGTGGGGGCTGCTTTAGGCGGGAACAGGAGCGCAGGGAGCCTGTGGTGGGAAGCCTGTTTACAGAAGCAGAAATGGCTGGTTATCTCTTACTCCCAGTAGGGCTTCTGGTTTTCTCTAGCTTATTGCTAGTAACTTTCCATCTTCTGAGGCCTCCTGGCCTGGGCCTGCTCTGGGCAGTTTCCCTCTTCACTTTTACAAATAGGGCAGCTAGAGCAGGTCGTGGCCTTACTTATTGTGCGGAGCCCTGAATGCTGTAGGAAAAGAGCTTTCAAATGGGCTTTAAAGTCTGCCACAGATTCAGCTCTCTTTTATTTGCATGTCGGAATAACAGACCAATTGGTTCTGCCAGGGAAGACTTCGGGAATGGCTTGTAAAAGATCAGTTGCTATTTTGCAACCTTTTACTGGTCTGTGAGGAGAGCATGTTGAAGACTGAGAATCTCAAATAACGTCCTCAGAGGTTTGCCATTTTGCCTCCTGCATCTAACTTTGGGTTTCACCATGCACACAAGAGGATAAAGATCTGGTAGCCCAGGGTCATAGTTCCCAATAATGACTAAGTTCTTCAAAAACTTCTGGGGTCCTTCGTACGGTTAGGTAGTTCTTTAACTATGGCTCTAAGTTTGACCTTTGACCAAGAAGTAAAAGATGTGTGAAGAGGATCTCCGGCAATCTTGGGGTCATTTTATCTTAAAAGATAACTTTTAATAGTGTCTTTAAGTGGAAAGGCAATTCAGACAGTTAGGAAAGCATGAACACTTAGGTAAAGAAGGGTACAGGGAGGCAGTAGGAATCACGCCAATCTTACTGTCTTTTGTGTTAGGTACTTCTGTATCTTTAATTTTTCATTAGACTTTTGTAACAAATCTTTTAATGAAGCTATTTTGGCAACTCGAAACCCTTTAGGAGCTTCTGGCCCATTTTATTTATTTAATTCAGAGGATTAATTATAGCAAGACTTTGCCATTTTTGTAGATAGCTGTAGCTTCTGGGACTACAGTTTTTAGACATGAAATAAGCAGGTATGCTAGAAAGTGGTGCACTTAACTCTAGATTACAAGATCCTATTTCTTTTAGCTAATCCTTTTTGGGTCTTTCAAAGGCAGATAAATACCTAAAGGGATGTGCTGTGGTGTTGGGGATTGTGTTATATTTTACAGTATACTCCATTGCATGGAAATTTTCTTGGGGTTTGGTGGGGGACGTGGTGTTAATCTAACCTGTTTCATGACCCAATTATCCTAACAAAGGGGTCTTTCAGTTAGGTGGCAAATTCTGTTGTCAGTGAACACTCTTGCTCAACTATAGACCTCAACGGTTATTTCTTTTTTTTTTTTAAGATTTTTTTTTTAAATTTATTCATTTGACAGAGACAGAGACAGCCAGCGAGAGAGGGAACACAAGCAGGAGGAGTGGGAGAGAAAGAAGCAGGCTCCCAGCGGGAGAGCCTGATGTGGGGCTCGATCCCAGAACTCCAGGATCACGCCCTGAGCCGAAGGCAGACGCTTAATGACTGCGCCACCCAGGCGCCCCTCAACGGTTATTTCTTATTGCACTTTCTTGATACACTGATGAAGGTGTTTGAAAATGACCAGAACATTCCAATCGCCAGGCCAGGAAAGCCCTGATAGCAACAGAATGCATAGAAGAACACACCCCACGCATCTCCTTCCCTGCCTGGGATTGGGGGAACACATACCAACCGCCACCCATGATCACGTGCTCCCTGCCTGCTCTCCTGCATGGACCCCGTTGAACATCTCTCTATACAACTCTAGGTGTCTATCTTGCTGGTGGAGAAGTCGGTTGTTAAGAATTGAGCCTTCTACCTCCCCCAGCTGCTGGCACCCGAAATAAATTTCTCCTTTTCTCTCTCTAAACCCTCCTCTCTTAAGTTATTGACTCCTTTTCAACAAGTTTATCTAAGTTTGTTTGACAACAGTGTTGGCAGCTCCCAGCCAGGAGCTAAGCTTTCAATTTGTTGAGCCCCCTCAGGACTCCCCAGGATGGAGCTGTTGTCCACAGCAGTACGCCATGGCTTACCTGTTTGTTTCCTGAGTTAGTGGCTATGATAGTCGGACTTGTAACACTCTAACACCTTTTAAATGTTCAACCCTTGCCCACTGATTTTGTGGCTTTTTTTTGCGGGGGTGGGGGGGTTGAGATTCCCATTAGCATTAGCCTTTCCTTATTGCATCCAGTCCAGTTTAAGTTGGACCCAGTCCAACTTCAGCTGGTAACCACCAACTGTTCCCAACACGAAATCTGGAGACTGGGGAAAAGAATGAAGCAGACCTTAAAGAATGGAGACCATGGACTGATTTCAAACAAATGGGGAACCGTAGCTGCCACCAGTAGCTCCCAGCATGGACTCTGGGTACCTGGGGAAAAAAACAAGGGCTGAAGTTTCCAACCAAATAGTGAAAAATGGAAAACCAATTAGATTGGGAGCTCAAGGCAAAGTGGAGCTAAGAACTGAGAGGAACTTATCCTTGGAAACAGCGAGAAAGAGAACTCAAAAGAGTTCACAGGGTACCATACGTGTTTCTTGTCCCCAAATACCATCAGAAGTTTGCATCAGATCCCACCACTGCCACCAAATCTGTTAAAAAACAAAATTTAACTGAGTAGATTTGAAGATGTAATTGGCTTTGTTCAAATTCATGAATTGGGCAGTATCCCATCTAGCAAACAGAAAGGAGCTTCAGGGAGCTACATGAAATGGAAGACTTTTTAAGGCAGAAATGGAGCTGGACAAGTTATTAGCAAAAGAAAAGAAAGGTTTTAGGCAAGGTAACCTTCCTTTGGGGGAAGGGCAGGGGTTTATCATGCAGATGACTTCACTAGTGCTGATCAGGAAATTCCAGATAACAGTGAAAGGTCACATTTCTTCAGTTAAGTCTTGACTTGCTGTTGTGGGGGCAAGTAACTGTATTTTGGATCTTTTGTTCTTTCTTTCTTTCTTTCTTTCTTTCTTTCTTTCTTTCTTTCTTTCTTTCTTTCACAGTGGATATGTAGCTTAACTGGTGAAAGCAAGAAATAATCCTCTGACTTATTCATAGCTGCTGCAAGAATAGCTTTAGCTATATTACATTTGAAGTCAGAACTTTTAAAGATGGTTGATGCCAAGGAAGAGTCAAGGAACCTAGAAAAATCTATTAGCTAAGTAATGCCCCGGGGGGGGGGGAAATATGGGTATTATAAAAAACAGTATTTCAAAAATACATGTAGAGATGTTGGGCTTTATTTTAATTGGTGGAAATTCCCCAGGCTTGTGTTTCCATAAAAAGAACATACTTTGGAAATTCTATTCGAAGTCATGAAGAAGGAGAGGAGCACAGAAAGGGATCCAAGTGGAGAGAAGGATGAGGGTATAGAAGTCCCTGTGGTTTAGCTTCCCCAAAGCCAGTCTCAGCCCCTTCTCCTCTTCCTTTTCCCATTATGAAACCTGAACAGCCACAGAGTCTCTATCCCACGCTCCCTGGACTGAGGGTGGCCATCTGACTGATTTCTGGTGAAGAAGGCATTAAGTAGATTTGCAGGGGGACTTTTGAGAAAAATATCTTGCTTTCTGATTAAAAGGACAGAAACTTTCCCTTGCCCCTGATTCCTACTTGAGATGCTGAACTGAGGACAAAATCTTAAAACCATGAAGCAAACCGCAAGGAAATACACCTTGAGGTTGACTGAGCAGAAAGACACATGGCTTGGAAACGTAACAGTTGTCCAGCCACCCAATGATCCCTAGCAGCACCTACCTTCGGACTTCTTGTAAATACGACAGCTACATAGCATGGGTATGTGCCACTAGTAGCAATCTTCATTCCCATAGAATGATTAAAGATGATGCCAGTTTAGTAGAAGCAAGATTTTTCTCACCTCAACTCTGCCTCTAACACATATGCCTTTTCTTTTACCACTTGACTTAAGAGAAAAGGAAGTTATATGAAAGATACATACATAGATCTATAGCTATATCCATATACCTATAGATCTATGTATGTACATATGCCAGTGTTGTACAAAAGGAGATAAAAAGCATGTTTGTTTCTAATTTATGAATGCATAGACATTGTTCAAGAAGACAAGAATTGAGGAAAATACAATTGCAGGTTAAACAGTTCACCGAGGAAACTTAATAGTATCTCCATGTACGATACTATAAGTAATTGCAGTCTTGTCGGAGCGTTGGGGGTTGAATGACCTCCTCTTTGAGACTCACGTGCACTACGAGAGTGGGAGCATATGAACAAATGGGAAGGTTCTATTCTTGGTCTCCTACGTTTTGCCTCAGTTTTCTGGCTGAGGTGAGTCCCAGGTCTTGTTGTTCCATGTGCCTTTTCTTCCTTTTCTAGCAGTCTTCCTCTACTATGACTTATTTCCTAACAGTTTTTTCTGGACAAGAGTTTACTGAGCACCCCTGCCTGCCCCTCCAGGGGTCCTCTCTCTGTCATTGATCTGCTGTTTCTCCATGCGTGCTCATCTGCTCTCTTCCCTGATTTTTTTTTCATGCTTTCTCTCCTTTTTCTTATTTTTGGCCTTCACATATTTTTGTGTCCACTTTCCTTCCCTCTCCCTCCCCTCACCCATCTCTATTCTTCCTTCCTGGCCTCCTTTCTTGAAGGGAAATGAGAAGTAATTAACCATGAAATTATGCCTTTTGAAGATACTCATGATTTATGAAGCAGATTACTGGGTTGTAATAGATGTTCTAAACACAACGATGAAAGGATCAAATTCTTATATTATCTAATTTTCCTAAACAATATGACTTAACCTTCTTCTACTTTAGAATCTTGTTTTACTAGAAAAACAGAGAAACTTCTACTCCTGTTTCTTGAGTATCTTCTCTCCTGCTCATGCTCAGTTTTACCGTTTTCCAACTTCATTCAGAGAAGGTGGAGGATGGAACCCACATTAGAGCACCAGTGACTGGGGCTGCACCTCAGACAAATTCGATCTTAATCTCAGGCTGGGGCTTAGATATGGGCCTTAAAAAAAGAAAAAGAAAAAAAAGAAACAACTCCCTCAGTGATTTTAATGCGTAGCCAGATGTGAGAAACAATATTCTAGAATTTGCATTCTCAATATGGTACTGCCTACTAAAATTGTGTAAGTTTAAGTTGGGCTGGGGATATAAGGAAACCCCCCATTGAGCTGAGAAGGGTAAAATAAAGCAGAAAAAAAAAATCTCCTCTGGAAGGTATCAGGACTTCCCAAAAGGGTAAGAGGAGGCTGAGATGACAATGTGTGGGCGCTGCCCACGTTCAGGGGTATGCCCCAAGTTAAAATTGTTTCCAAAAACCCCTGTGTGACCACAGACTCCACTGAGCTTGTCATACTTATATTTAGAAACAAAGCAATAAATGCATGAAGGAATTCCATCAGACACAATAAAATTAAAATAAAAAGCTTCTCTCACCTTAGAAAGATAAAGTTTTATACTCCAGACATCTTGTTGAAAAGTGCCCAGAGAAAACACATTTTTTTTAAACTCCATGGGAGAAAGCACACCAATTTCTAGGGTGGGTAATTTTGCAGAAAGTTTTCCCAGGTAGTTTTAGTGAAACTTTTAGGAAGTTTTTTGGTTCCATTTAATGATTCAAGTTTAGACTCCTGGGTGGGTGCGTGTGTGTGAGAGAGAGAGTGGGGTGGGGGGAGAAGACTATAGACTAGATCAGACACATAGTTGGTGGAATTTCATATTAAAACAAAATTACTGGAAGGCCGTTTGGCATATCATTTTTTTTTAATTTAGAATTTTGTACTCCAGAAAGTTTTTCCTGACTAAATTATTATGGAATGGTAGAAAGTTATAACTATTTATAGTAACAAAAATTGAATACTGTCTGCATGTCACAAAATAAAATAATTATTATAATACACATACATATATAATTAGACATACAATGGAATACACTATGCATTTATCAAAAATAATGAATTTCCAGTAGTGTGAAAAAATGGTTGCATATATTGTTTATGAAAAATTTCAGGTTACATAATTGAATGTACATTACCTCATTTTGTTAACAATGTGTTTATTATTCAAATAAAGGACGAATAAGTATAACCTCAAAAAGTAGTTTTTCACTAGAAAGCAAAATCCTTGAAAATAGGGAATAAATAGCTGCATTCAGATACATGGTAAGTTATTTAAAAACATGGGTGAATTTTATTAAATTGTGTAATGGAATTATGTGTGATTTTGATTTTCTTGTTACACCTTTTTGTAAATTTTCTGCAACTAATAGATATTAGTTAAAAATGAGAAAACATACCAAATTCATATTATAGAAAATTTAATGTATATGGAGAAAGAATGAAATAAATATACAAAAATGAAATTAATTTTTAAGTGATAAAATAACAGAACAATGGATACCTTTTTAGTCTTTAATGTATCTTTATACACATGTGTGTACACACAGACACACACAGACACAAAACTTGAAAATCACACTTCCCATGATATAACTGTGCTCACAGGGATATGAATCTGTAGTTTATTAAAACACAAACTCTACACACAAAAGTCAATTGTATTTTTACATAACAGTAAATAAGTTAGAAAAAATAACCAAAGTTTTAAAAAAGATAGTACTCACAAAAGCAATAAAAAATAAGGTACACAGAAATACTCCTTTCAAAAGAAGAGCAAGAATGTTATTGAGAATCTGGTAACATTTTAATTATTGAACACAGGTGGCCTGACTTCAGATGATGTGCCTTTCCTGAATTCAAGGAAAAGAGTAAAACCAAATTCCTCACGATTCTCTATCATATCCCCAAATCAATTTTGGAGATACTGAAGATTTAAATATAGAGAGCAAAACTTAGAAAAGGTTTAAATGAACATATAGGATAACATTTTTACGACCTCTGAGAAAGAAAAGATTTCATAAGATTTTTGCTTATAAGGGAAGAAAATTAAATTTGACAATATGAAAACTAAGACTTTGTGAAGATTCACACAAAAATTTGGAGAAGATATTTGCAACACGTATGTCTAATAAAAAAACAGTAATAAGAATATAGAAAGGCAGCCTAAAATTAATTTAAAAAATGGCAAACAGAACAGAAAAACAATAGAAAATGAGCAAAAAATATGAGCCGACTTGTCATAGAAAAGCAGACCCAGATGACCAATAAACATAGAAAAAGAATTTCAAGCTCATTAGTAACCAGGGAAATTTATACCAAACTCAGAATGAGATTCTGTTTCATATCTACTGGATTGGTGAAAATCAAAAGTTCTTTGAACAACATCAAGTGTTGGTGAGAATGTGAACCAACGAAACATCTAAAATACTATAAGCAGAATTGTAAAACTTTTTTTTTTTTCAAAATATTTTTAAAAAGTGATAGGCATCATTCTAGTAGATTGAACACTGACCTACCTTTCGACCTGCCAATTTTACTCATGGAGATACACCCAAGGTAAAGTTTAGCATGTGTGTACCAGGAGACTTGGATGAGAATGTTTGTTGCTTTTTAACAGCAAAACCCAGAAATGACACGGCTTTAGATAAAGGACAGAACGGTTAAATAAATGTGATCTCTTCAGACAGCTGAATACTATGTCGTGATGCAAAGGGAGAATTACACACTATTCTCATCAGCGTAGATCACTCTGAAAAGAACAAGTCACAAAAGAAAATCATCTAAAGTTCAAACCTGAGCAAAATAAAGCAATACACTGTTCAGGAATAAATTCCTCTGTAGTAAAACTAGGAAGAAAAACAAAAGAATCATGAACCTATAACAAAAAACAGCCCTTTTCTCATGAAGGCTACCTTCTAACCAGAGAGATCACTTACCCCCATGCACTAAATCACAAGTTTCTGGAATGGTGAATAGGATTGGAAAAAGCTACACGGGTCTTCAAAAGTATTGTCCAAGTTCATAAGCTCCATGGTGGGTATACAAGTATCCAGCCCATAATTATTCTTTAGACTTTACACCTAAGTTAAAAATATGCTTTTTTTTGTATTATTTACTTACAGTTTTTTTGTCAAAGAATAAAAATATTGAAAAAGAGAAAGCTTTATTAGACAAGCAGCATTTTTAATCTTGGCTGTCTGATATTTCAGAGCCTCAGTGTTTTCCTGTATCAAATGGGCATAATACTTAACTCGTAATGTATATTATGATTGAAGAAGATCTTTTGTTTAAGCCTAGCTCATGGACCCTTATATAATAATAAGTATACACTATATGTAATTTTAAAATAATTATTATTAAAATGTCATATTACAAGAGTGAAGAGTTCTTTCAAAATAAACAGAAATAGGACTCACAGTCTTTTGAAATGAAATATACTGAGGTTATATTAAACATGATGCATTATTTATAATATTCCTTCCAAATTTGAGGACTATGTTTTATCGGAATAACTCAAAATAATCGCTGCACATCATCTGAACTGTGTCACACCCCGTTTCGCATGGGGCATTGACAGGTTACTCGCATTTTGTCCATAACATTAGGCTTGATGACTTCTTAGTTACTACGGGTCTTCAGACAGCCAGCATTGAAGATGATTCATATTAATGTTCACTTCTCTTTGAAAGAAGATAAAGGAAAAAAGTGACATGAATTTCAAAGAGGAAACTGAAGGCGACAGGTCCCAGCAGTGTTGGCTGAGATGTGCCTCTTCTGGATGACACCAAGACTGAGAGGAAGGCAGGGAGCCCCCCAGGAGTTTGGTCTTATGTGCACACTCCAGGGGCATGACATCATTTGATAAATTTACATCAAAGCCAATTGGTTTTACAGCCCCAGAGAGGTGGGTTTGGGGTAGCTTCCACTGATAAAAGTCAAACGACTTAAAAAAAAAAAAAAGTTACACTGCTCAAGTTTCTGAACCAAAAGAAGACAGAATTTCCTCCAATCGAAAGGAACCAAGACAAAGATCACATTTCCTGGCTGCCCACTCAACTTACCACACCCCCTCCCCCGGCTCCCCTTTAGCAACAGAGAAAGAAATCACAGTAGTGAATTAATAATTCTGTGAGACAGACTTTCCTCCCCGGGTGTGATTCAGCCCTGCGGCCTGGAGGAGGGGTAGGTAGTGAGTTCTTTAACTCTGCTCGCTCTGGACTGGCTTTCAATATTAGACATTCGGAGTTTTTGAAAATTAACACTGGAACAAAAGTGACTATCATACTCCATGTCCCCTTCACCCACCCTCGGTCCAAACTTGATCTTCTGTTGCTTTGGGGCCACTTAAAAACAAAACAAAACCCCCCAAACAAATGGGCAACACTATCTAGAAATGTAGAAATCAAACCAGTACTAGGAGCGCGATGCCGCCATCACCACCACCTATGATTGATTTTACTACACGCTAAAGGAAAAATCTGTTTTACCATAAATGACACTCCTTCAGCTCTGTAATCAGCCTCCTTCCTCTCTCTTTCCAGCATATCTACTTAATCATGCATGACTGCTGCAAGGTGATGCAGTAGTTTCAATGTAACTGCCTTATCTAGGTCTGGAATGAGCAACCGCGTGTAACCGAGGTGTCCTCGGCACCGACAGCACCGCCCCTTGGGCATAAGAATAGCAGCAAGAGTTTTTCCACTGTGCAGGGGTATCTGTGGCACCTGAACCCCTGGGACGGGCCCCCTGATAATCCACAGACCAGATGGGAACTCCAGGGCACTGTGCTGCCTTTCTTGCCCAACACATTTCTAAGATAAAGGTCTAATAAGAAATTTAATTTCCAGTCCCCTTCTCTGCTTTCTGGGTTTTCAAAACTGGAAAGATTTACCTATAGTAACATATTGGTCCAGAGGAGATCCTGTCCACCTGTAGTGGGGTTGAGAACTCATTTCTTTTCTTTCTTTTTTTTTTTTCTTTCAAGATTTTATTTTATTATTTGAGAGAGAGAGAGAGAGAGAGAGAGAGAGAGCAGAAGCAGGGGGAGGGGCAGAGGGAGAAAAGAGGAAGAAGCAGACCTCCACTGAGCAGGGAGCCCCACCCAGGCCCGATCCCAGAACCCTGGGATCATGACCTGAGCTGAAGGCAGATGCTTAACCGACTGAACCACCCAGGCGCCCCTGGATTGAGGACCCAGAGTTGTCCCTGCTGACTCTGGTTTTTCAGTCCTCCCCTGGCATTCTTGGGGTAACCTCTATTGGAGATATGCTTCTAGCGGGTGAACTTCCCACTAAGGGGCGGTGTAAAGCGTACCAGCCCACCAAAGTAAAGTCGACACTTCGTGTTAGCCTCACAGGACTCCCTCACCTGGGGGGGTGGATTATCACATTCATAACACAGCTGTACCCCCAATTAGGTGGGATGGTTGTCAACCCAAGCAGAACTTGAGATAATCCTTAAAACGCAACTCTCTGGAACCACTCAAAATTCACTATTATTATTCTCTAGCACATGCTAGAATACTTCAGAGAGCCCAAAGACTGCTCACACTCACTTTAAAGAAATAAGGATCCCCAGATATCACTTGGGACTGAAAGGTGTTTGGACAATTGGCATCCTCTGAGGAGGGGAGCCCAGGCGTTGGGGCCCAGAGCAATAGGGTCCCTTGAATTTCATCTCCTTCCTCCCTCCTTTGGGGAAACGCTGCATTGGGTTTTGACCTTGAAAATCAATATGATCCTATCCATTAAATGCATTTTGCACGAGCTGTATGTAGAATTTTTGAATATAGACTCTGTTTTCCAGTTACAAGTATGCTCCCACTGTTAGAAAATTGGTCCCAAGTTTTTCTTGACAATGTTAACATTTGCTTGAAGAAGGAAACTGAGATGCTTTCCCACAGCTTTCCCTGAACTAGAGTAAATGGACAAAAAATTCTTATGGTTAATATTGCATTTAAAAATAGATACCCTATGAGAGTTTGTTTTTTTGTAAATCCAGTGTCTTTTATGAAGGATAAATCTGGTAACAGAAGGATTTTTATTTTGTTGAACAACGTGATGAGATCTGGGTATAAAACTTTGAAAGGAGGTGCTCTATCAGAGGGTAATTGTTTATCAAATTTATTAATATTTTCTTTTAGGACAGCATATTCAGTTTTGTTTAAGAAATTGTTTTCTATCTCCAGATCAGACCCGTATTTTCTTCCCAGAGATTTAAAGTTTTGCTTTTGACATACATATCTTTGCTTTATCTAGAATTGATTTTTGTGTGTGGTGTGGACTAGGCCTCCCAACTTCAGTTTGGTCCCTCATTTTAACCAGTTTTCCAGCTGTGTGTATTACAGATTCCTTCCTTTCCCTATTGCTCTGCTATGTTATCCCCGTGTAACTAATTTCCGTGTATCCATATGTCATATAAAGTGATACTTACCCTCACTAATGATCAAGGAAATGCAAAACAGGACTATTGAGATATAATCTTACAACTGTTCAGTTGACTTCTCTTCTCTGTTCCATTGAAAATTTGTTGTTCCCTGTGCCAATGTCAAGATGTATTATTTTCTATAAGTTGTCATTCTAGAACAAATCTTGTAGTTTTCAGAGTATGGGTCTTTTACCTCCTTGGTTAAAGTTATTTCTATTTATTCTTTTTGATGCACGTGTACATGGGGTTGTTTTCTTAATTTCTCTCTCTGATAGTTCATTGTTAGAGTATTAAAATGTAACAGATTTTTGTATATTAGTTTTGTATCCTGCAACTTTACTGAATTTGTTAGTTCCTATTATTTATATTTATAAAATTATGGTTTCCTATTTATAAAATTATGTCAACCATAAATAGTAACAGTTTTACTCCTTCCTTTCCAGTTTGGATAGATTTTCTTTCTTTTTCTTGCCTAATTGCTTTGGCTAGAACTTCTAATCTTTTACCGCATAAAAATGACAAGAGTGGGCATCTTTGTCTTGTTCCTGACCTTAGAGGAAAAGCTTCCAGCTTTTCACTATTGAATATGATGCTAACGGTGGACCTATCATATATGGCCTTTAGTATGTTGAGGTAGGTTCCCTCTATATTTACTTTATTGAGGATTTTTATAATAAATTTTGTCAAGTGCTTTTCCTACATCTATTGAGAGGATCATATGCTTTTAATCTTTCATTTTGTTAATGTGATCTGTAGAGTTGATTGATTTTCAGGCATTGAACCATCTTTGTATCTCTGGAATAAATCCCACTTAATCATGGTATATGATTTTTTTAATGTACTATTGAATTTGATTTCCCCCTATTTTGTTGAGGATTTTTCCATCTATGTTCATCAAAGATATTGGCCTGTAATTTCCTTCCTTCCTTCCTTCCTTCCTTCCTTCCTTCCTTCCTTCCTTCCTTCCTTCCTTCCTTCCATAGTGTGTTTGTCTGGTTTTGGTATCAGGGTAATGCAGTCCTTGTAAAATACATTAGGAAGGATTCCTTCCTCTTCAGTTTTTTGCATGAGTTTAAGAAGGATGGGTATTAAATTTTCTTTGAATCTTTGATAGAATTCACCTGCAAATCCATCTGGTTCTGGACTTTTGTTTGTTGGAGGTTTTTATTGCTGATTTAATCTCCTTTCTAGTATTATTAAATACTGTTAGTATTTAGGAAGTACTGCTAATTTACTACTTAATATATTTTGGTATATATTCTCCCGGAACTTTTTGTCAATTAGTGCAGAATATGTCCAATTTACTTTTCATATATATCTCTGCATAATCTTAGATACACACATACACATGCATACACACACATAGAATTATGATCATAGTATGTAGTACTTTACTTCTTTTTCAACTTCATTTGCAGGAATTTTAGTAGCTGTATATTAAGCTAATTATTAAAGTGAATCCAAATTATGCTCCCTCTGGATCTTAGAGCAAAATTTTCATTTTTTAAGTGAGTAATTATTTAAAAACTTAGTATAATAATTTATTAATGTAAATTTTCACTTCCTATAAAGCTTTAGGCACCTGCTGTGTTCATTCTTAGCTCCAACTAGTCTTGACCTATTTGGCCTTATCAAGCCTGGAGGTATATCAAGTGCCCCACCCTAACCATAGATGTAATCTTTAAATTACGTGGGAGCCCTGCCATTGTTCATGGGGTGGGCTTTTACATCTTTAGCCCACTGAGCTGCATCCTTTCTTTTCTTTCTGGCCTGCACTGAGCTTGCTCAGCCCATGTCACTGGGCAGCTAATCCTGATTAACACTAAAATTCCTCATATGTTCCTGGAGCCAGATTATAAAACTGTACTTAGCTTTTCTGGGGCCTTGACAGCATGCTTTCTTATCACCAGATATTTATTAATTTATTTTGCTAGTCAAGTCAATAAAAATATATTGATTACCTCTTCCATGCCAAGGTACTAGGTTGGGGATCTATGGCCTGGGCTTTGATCTGCTGCTAAATGAATGATAAGATATCATTTCAAAACAGATAGACCTCGGTCAACCTGCTAAGTGCCTGATTCTGAAAATCACCGCTGCCTGGACTGTCCTGTTTTGCCCCAAATTGGATCTCTTAGATATTGATACCACATGGAGTTTACTAATCTCTTTGGACACTTTAACTTGAAAATCTGGCTGCCCATTTTAGGACCCCGTTCTGTAGCTAGGTTTGTTCCACATCAATTCTGGCTTCCCCTCTTAGCCTCATCTCCCCTCTGCCAATGTCTTTGCAGACTTTTCATGTAAGCTTTCCTGGGTTCTGAACTTCACAACATTTATAGCTTGCAAAAATATCTTCATATGCCTTTTCTCATTCTAGTTTTAAGTCTTAAAGTAACTATTAGAGGTAGGAGGGAAGTCTTATTACATTTCTGTTTCACTGAAGAGGAAATTAACTTTAAGAAGTCAAATGACATATTGATATTTACATAGTTAATAATTGGTCTTTAGGTCTTGAACACAGGACTTTTGTGTCTTATTTCAGTGGTTTTCCATCTGATGTGGGCCAGAGATGACTAATTTCCACTTTTTATTTTTTTAAAGATTTTATTTATTTGAGAGTGAGAGAGAGAGAGCACAGCCAGGGGGAGGGGCAGAGGGAGAGAGAGGGAAGCAGACTCTTCACTGAGCAGGGAGCCAGATGTGGGGCTCAATCCTAGGAGCCCAAGATCATGACCTGAGCTGAAGGCAGTCACTTAGCTGACTGAGTTACCTAGGTGCCCCGACTAACCTTCACTTTGAACTGACCTTAGAGTTCATCTCAGGAGACAGCCAACTTGCCAGCATGAAAGATTAATGTATCAGGCCTCCCAGGATACTTTAACCTCCAAATAGCTGCTCAATGGGTATCAATATCAGATACTGTGTAGTTAGTAGGATAAAAACCAGTGGATGTTAAGGACCTTTGAGAAACATCCCTTAAATTTCTACTGGTCTCTTGAATATAGAACTAGCTCCTATGTGACAATATGGCTTTTATTGGCATAAACCTATTGGGGACAGAGCTCTGTATGGGATTTCTGCAGATCCAAGCTGACTTGGCTCTCTCCTGAATAGAGAAATTTCCTATTATACGTAGTGTATAGGCAGTGTGAGTTGGCTATCTCCAGAATAGAAAAATTATCTTATATATAGTGTATAGGTAGTATGAGTTGCTACCATCTTTGCCAACCCTTCCAGACTCCCCTTTCTATGTCGGGGTTGAAGGCCTGGACATGACATTTCCCAGGCTATCTTGCTAGCAAGACTGTTGTTTAGAGTGGCCCTCTGAGAGGAACTCACTAGAGCTTGAAAAACAAAAGCAACCATTATCCCGTGGTGGCTGAGATGGGTAGCAGATATTGGCAGAATGGAAATGCAGTTCTTGCATTTCCCTACATTTTTGAAAATCAACAGCATTTTTTTCTGAGCTTCTCTCCTCCAACAATTCCATTTTAGTAGCATTGCATTTCTTATATTAAATCCCTTCCTGCTTAGCATTTATAGAGTGGTAGCATTTCTTGACCTAATTTTGACTGACGATAGCACTTTCCCCATGGTATTGTAATTTTGGTGTTCATATTTGTTTCTTACTCTGAATGTTGCTTTCTCTGGTCTCTCAAAGACATGGATGTGTCTTATTCATCTTTGTATCCCAATGCTTGCAATATAAAAAGCACTCAATAAATGTTGAAAGAATACACAAAGAATAAATTTGAGTAAGGAGAGAGTGAGGTGTTTTGGAGTGAGCCAAGAAATGTATATCCTGAGTAGGGGAAAAAAAAATATTCCAAGTGTTAATCTTTAAGTCCCAGACTGGTTTTAGTTGGTCAACTAGTTCATTCAATCAGCACTATCTTAATTAAGAAATTCTATGCAAATAAAACCTCTTTATAACCAATTTGGACCTCTTAAGAATCACAAAAAGAATGTATTTGTACATCCTGCAAATTAGCATTGATGTTCTTGTTAGGGTTAAACTCAATGGTGACATGCCTTCTCACTGAAGTTCATTAGTGGTGATCACTGTAAGACAAACTACATACATGTTGTCCAGTTTTGGCCCATTGTTGGAAGTAGAGAGGGTGGACCCCGAGCAAAACCTAAAACTCTGATCCCTAATAAACATATTAGACATCAGACATTAAACATATTAGACAATACTGTCTCAGCATTTACTTCAGACAAAGTCTAAACTAAACTGTGTCAGACATTGGGTTAAGCTTTTGGGACACAGAACAGGTAAGTTTTTCTATTTTAAACAATTCACATTGGTGATAAACAGCTTAACCAATAATTACAAAATAGTGACAGTTTAATGGGAGCATGGAGGAAAAGCAGCTAATTCAGACTGAAGAGTGAGCCAGAAGGTGTTTCTTAGGGGACTCTGCAATTGACACCTGAAAGCTATATAGGAGTTGGCTAATGAACGAAAGTGGTGAAGAATGAAAATGGGACTAACAGAGGCAGGCTCTGGGCTGTGGGCTCACGGCATGCCTGGATTCTGTGTGGGTGTGCACGGATGCAGAGACCCCAGGCCCACATCACAAAGAGCCTTGTGGGCCATGCGTAGGGGCTTGGATTTAGCTGAAAGTCCATGGAGGGCCATTAAATATAGATCCTGTGTTTCAGTGAAATTCTGCTCAGTTCAGGCACCCCCAGCTTCATTCAAGTCTTTGTCCCTGAAATCCTCTAGTTCTAGGGTATCCCATAGGTACATAAACCTGATTAGATGGACATTTGAAAAGATCCCACTGGCTGCCCTGCAAAAGATGGTGTTCAGGGTCCTAATTGAGAGCAAGAAGACCAGTTAACAAGCTGGTAGGTACAGTGGTCCAGATGAGAGGCAATCTGGTTGATGATATGGAAGCCTAAAAGACCAGATCCATAGATTCCAAATGAACAGATTTTGACTCTTCTCCTCTCTCCTTTAAAAACAATTTTTTTTTCATTTAAAAATTTTCTGGTTCATTTCATTTCATTTTCATTTGTATTACATAATATTTTATAGTATGATTCTGTATTTACCTGATGGTTGGGACATATCCCTACTATATTATTATGACATCCGTTAGCAAATGCTCTGACAATCAGGTGTGATCTTGAACATGGGTTGGGGATGGAAGAGACAGGAGTGGATTTACTTGGACCTGAAATACCAAGTTGTCCTTTCTTCAAAAATACAAAACCCTACATAGACAACAAAAGGAGCATAAAGTCAGTTTAAGCAATATATTTCTAAACTCTGTGGTTAAAAATAATTGTGGTACATTTTCCACAGGCTCAAAAACTATTCTGCTGTCCCTAGGGTTCCTGTGTAGCTCGTGCTGGGCCAACAGATCCTTTTGTGGATCCAGAAACTTCTGTGGAAGCAATTTCCTTTCCACTCTTCAAAACTATTCCTGAATTTTTTTCCCCCTGTGAAAAAGACCATTCCTTTTCAATATTTATTTATTAAAAACATTTCTGGGGCACCTGGGTGGCACAGCGGTTAAGCGTCTGCCTTCGGCTCAGGGCGTGATCCCGGCGTTATGGGATCGAGCCCCACATCAGGCTCTTCTGTTATGAGCCTGCTTCTTCCTCTCCCACTCCCCCTGCTTGTGTTTCCTCTCTCATTAGCTGTCTCTATCTCTGTCGAATAAATAAATAAAATCTTAAAAAAAAAATTTCTTTCTTTCTTTCTTTTTTTTTTTTACCAGCAGTAATTTTGCATGCTTGGCCTTTAGTCCGTTTCAGCTATTAGAAAGTTGGAGGTCTCAGTTTCAGATAAGAAAAGGTCAGTTGCCATTTTAGATATTCAAATGTTGAATATTTGAAATATTCTCCACTTTGAATATGACGTTTTAAACAAAATGTAATTTCAGACATGAGTTAGAAAATATAATACTTTGAAAACTGAGAAACAATTAATAACATGACAATTACTTTTACTTTCAAGTACCTGCTTTAAAACCCACAAACCTGATGTGTTTAAATCCTGAGGAAAATATAAAACAACCACCAGGCTTCTATCTAGTCATTTTAAATTTTCTAAAACTTGAGTTTAAGTCGTTTTCTGTTTAAGTTTTCTAAAGATGAGCATGAAAATTGTGAAGTGCTAGCTAGCTACTTCCTATTTTCTGACTCATTATTGTACTGGAAAATCTAACTATAAAACTGGAATTCACAGAGCAGCAGTGTAGATTTGTGAAACGTGTTCGACAGTCAACCAACACGTTCGGTGACTTCACTTCACAAAGCCTGTCGAGCGAGGACACAGGAGGATCTGGGGAGCAAGGACTTGAATGAAGTCTGGGTCCCTAAGCCCTGAGCAGAATTGCAGACTAGGACTGGAAAATAAATAAATCAGTATAGCTTTATTTTTAAAAAAATTTTAAAAGATTTATTTATTTGAAAGAGAGAGAGAGAGCACGAGTGGGGAGGAGGGGCAGAGGGAGAAGGAGAAACAGACTCCCCACTGAGCAGGGAGCCTGAAGTGGGACTCGATCCCAGGACCCTGGGATCATGACCTGAGCTGAAGGCAGATGCGTAACCGACTGAGCCACCCAAATGCCCATCAGTATTGTTTTAGAGGCGGGGGGTAGGTAGGTGAGGGGTAGGTGTGGGTGAGGAGAGCAAGAGAGGGATTTATTCCACTTTTCTCCTTGGTCATTTCAGGACTCCAAGTTTCTTAATATTAGCAAAGTCATAATTCCTCATGCTGCAAATAATGTCTTCTCTTACATTGATTTCTGTATAGACTGACAGCTGGATGTCATTTTAAATATAATAAAATATTATAGTAATATTTAAAAATATCATGTTGAATCTTATTCTAACAATCTCTAAGGATTTCTCAAGTTACTACCTGTAACTCAAGATTTTTAGGTCTTAACTGAATGAGGGCGTAGCTTGGAAATAGGAATTTCCTCTGTGAGTTAAATAACAAACCAGTTCAGAAGTGTACAAAGTCACTGGAAGAGACAGATTGTGGCCTAACTGAAGGTGTTGACATGATTAGAGGAAAGTGGGCCAATCAGAAGTTGGGCTAGTGACACAAAGAACAGGCAGGGTCTCAAAAGCAGACATGGTCCATTGAAGTACCATGGGTAGGAGGCCACATCCTGGACTCCTGCTGTGTAGGGAAAGAAGACTTGACCATTGGGACCTAGAGATGGGCATGTCCCAGGACACAGAAGGGTGCATCTGTCCTGTGAACTCAGACACTAGCTCCCTCGATCTGATTCCAGGCTCGCCAGGCATCCTAATAAGGGTTCTCGTGGATTGAGCCTCTGATGAAGGGGTGCATTGACCAGAGGGTGCAAATGTTTGTACCTCTTTGGTAGTAAATTTTTCTCATGCAAATTACCAATACACTAGTATATCTCTGATCTTGGTTAACATGACATTGCCTCTGGAAGATGGGGCTTTTATGCCAAAAAAGGCACATAGTGATAATCAATGCTACCTAGTGGGGTTGCAGATGACAAGTTGATCACCTGCAGAAGGCACCACCTGAAAGGAGACGCCTGCCTTCTTCAAATGCTGCAGGTGTGCAGTGTGACTGCATTCTCTTTTCTTTCACTGTGTCTGTGAAAACAGTGCTCTTTCGGTTTACTACTGATTCCAAATCCCGGCTGCATATTAGATTCACCTGAATTTAAACAAAAACATCCAATACCCAAAAGCACCATCTCAGGCCAATGAAAGGTGGAAATCTCTGGACATTGGCTTTGTTTAAAAGCCCTCTGGGTGATTCTAATATGTTCTCAGCAATGAGGACCATTAGCTCAGTTACTGATAGAGACGAACATTTTCTGGTAGGATGAATGGGGAGAAGTTCCCTAATATATTTTAGAAAACATTTAAGGAGCATTTTATAGTTGAGGAAGCTGAGACTTAGAGACAGGAGGCAACTTGCTCAAATCTGAATAATTAACAGGCAATGGAGCCAGAGTTCGAACCTAACATTTCTTTTACAAAATATCAAGTTCTTTCTATGCTGTCCGAGAGAATGCAGAACACAAAGAAATAATTCTGCCAGATTCTGGTGAAGGGAGAAGGGAGATGGGAGAGGAAGGCAGAAAGGGCATCCAGAAAGACATTCCAAGAAAAGGAAAAGAGGTAGAAAATTTTGCAGGATGATCTCTACAACTGTCTTCAAGGTGTGTGCATAAAACTCCCTGGGGCATGGCTGGAAGATGTAGAATTTTTTTGTTTTGGTTTTTTTATCTCTCTCTCTCTCTCTCTTTTTTTTTTTTTTAATGTTTTACAAGGTTCAGATTCCATTGATATGGTCATATATGTATATAATTTATAAAGAAATAAATACACATATAATGGAGTACATGCTCAAAAAATGTTTACTGGTTGGGACACACAGTCCATTGTTTAGAGAAGATCTTCTCCATTAGGGCTGCGTAGAGGCCACTGCCTGGCAATAGGCACAAATTACTGGCCGCAGGCAGGGCACAGACACAAGACATTCTCAAAACATTCTACAGGTGTCACTGGTGTGGTGATGGCAACCTTGTGTTAATAAGAATCATTATTTTAGAGCAGAGGTTCTTAGAGTATTGTCTGGAGACCTCCAGGGGTCCTTATGACTTTGTCAGGGACTCCATGAGGTCAAAAATTATGTGCATAAAAATACTCAGGTGTTACTTGCCTTTCTTGTTCTCAGACCCTCCTAAGTATGCAGTGGAGTTTTCCAGAGGCTCCATGACATGTAAGGATATCACCGTTTTGGAAGCTAATGGAATGTTTGCTTGTATATTCTGTGTTTTGACATTGTTTAGCTTAATTTCTAAATGCTAAATATTAATATGCATAACACACATAAACAAAAGCTCTCTGGAGTCTTTAATAATTTTTAAGAATGTAAAGGGGTCCTGAGACCAAAAGTTGTCTTTTCTAGAGAATACAGAAGAGAGTATTGAAGTTCGTGAGATACTTAAAATAGTGGCAGAAGACAACAATGAATACTTAAATTGGTTCAAATTGTCAACAGCACTGCATAACATGTTGGAAATTCAACTCCAAAGGCTTTTGGTCTCATCTCATATAATGATTTAAATCTTTAAAAACATTGTTGAGAGTGCATTCACAATATATGTATTATTTTAAATCAATGAAAATATACTATTGTTTATAGAAAACATTAAAAAATCACACAATGTAGGGATTTCAAAGCACTGAGATAAAGATGAAGCAATATTCTAAAGTGATTATTTTTTATTAATGGTAAAAACACCTTTTGCTCTCAATAAGACATAATGAAATCAATAAATATACTTCATTATTTTTTTAAAATCATTATCACTTTGTGATAAAGCTATTCCAAAGTCTGAGTCTAAGTTCACTTTGTTGTGATCCTTGAGGTTAATGACCTCCAGAGCTGGAAAGGACACCTACAGAGGATAGAAAGCAGAATAGAAAGAAAAAAATTATTGTGCGTTCTTATTCGTGATGAGTTACATTTCATTCTAGCTACCGACAATGCAATGGTTTTTGTTGAAAGTCAGTAAATTCCAATCTTTGATGTCAATTTGTTGGGAAGATGTAGAGTTATGTTTCGATAACTGGGTTCAAAACCCCCTGAAACTCTTCATTTGGATAATTTTTAAGCAGACTAAAAATTGTGGTTTCCAAGCTTAGGTGTGCAGATAGGAAAGTTTATAGGGGGCATGGCTCCATCAGTTTTGGCCCTAAAATCACATAGCGTGGGAGAATTCAAATGTAGTGTCTCAACATGCAGAAAGCAGATGAGTGCAGGTATCACTACTACCCCCTGAGCTGGGCAGCTCACCGTTCCTTTAGGATTGCTCAGGGGACAGGGGGCTCTGATGTTGAGAAAGGGAGAACGCCAGTAGTAATTCATGTATCAAATATTCACCAAATGAACTCAGAGGTTTCCTATTTTCTTCCTGCACCTCCTGTTGCCCGCACCCAGCTTTGGAAAAGCCATCAGGGAGTTTTAATTAGAGGAGACGCATCACCAGGTCTCTGGTCTACAAGCACAGGTGAGCAATAAAGTTACATTGAGAGAATGGGCTAGAAAGTGGAGAGTGGAGGCAAAAAGGCAGAAAGAGCCTAGGGCCCAGGCCAGAGCAGCAGAAGGATAGACGTGAGGAATGGATTCGGAGAGACACTTTGGAGATATGCTTCATAAGGTTTGGATGTGGGAGGAGGGGGAATAAGTCTAGAGTGGCTGGGAAGATAATGCCCTTTTCTGAGCATGGAAAGAAGGGGGCAGGGATAGAATATTAGGAACTCAATTTTGGATATGAACTTCCACCCCTGTGTGATATGAGGGTGACATTTGCAGAGCTGGAAGCAAAGATCAGCTTCCCCCAAGTCTTATTCCTCGGCCCTCTTTATGCTAAGGTTCTTGCCCTTTATGGAAAGTCATCTTTTCTTTGAGACTCTGAAGAAAGCCACTGATTGGCTTCACTCCAGAAAAATAATGTACACACCCTGACATAAAATTGTACATATGCTTTCTAGGCCCCCCATCTGTAGAGGCCCACCCATGACTCCAGATTGGAGCCCTGCCCCGACGGGCTCCCTTGCTGTCCTCCCAACCTGCCCTATTTCCCTCTTTATGTGCCATTCTTCTGAGTCAGAGATAATTTGCTAATTTTAAGTCACTTCCTATTTTAGAAGTGCTGATGACTTATGGTCAAATGCTTATGTTCATCATGCTGATTGAAGAATTGTAGTTTTTAATGCTGGGTGAGAGATGGGAGGAAGAATGGATAAAAAGGGAAGAGGTGAATTTGGGGCTTCATGATTCCTCCGGGTTGACATTCACGTAGCTCACACAGGATGGGGCTCGATGGGACCTATGGCACCACCTGTGCACGATTCTTGCCTCAATGAACCAGAACTGGATCTAAAGTGCAGTAGAGAAGAACAAGCTAAATGGCACCATAAGAAAACAGTCAGCCAAATTCCGAATGTGGGCCCTTTTACAGAATAAATGACCCAATTGCCTCAACAAATAAATAGGATGAAAAATGAAAAGAGAATGTTACAGAATAAAAGAGGCTTAAGCTCTTTCATTGCTAGCAACCCAAAGGAATCAGACTCTGTACAGTGGGCAACCCGAGAAGTTAGAATACGTATTTAGCATTGGATGACACTAAAAGTCATTTAGCTAGGTGTAAAAACGGTGGTTGTATAAAAAAAAAAATCATCAGGGGGCACCTGGATGGCACAGTGGTTAAGTGTCTGCCTTTGGCTCAGGGTGTGATCCCGGCATTATGCAATAGAACCCCCCATCGGGCTCTTCCGCTATGAGCCTGCTTCTTCCTCTCCCACTCCCCCTGCTTGTGTTCCCCCTCTCGCTGGCTGTCTCTATCTCTGTTGAATAAATAAATAAAATCTTTAAAAAAAAATCATCAATTAGAGATCCACACTGATGTATTTATGGGTGTGAGGACACACATGGCTGGGACTTGCTTTGAAATCATACAGGAAAAAAAAGAGGGGGTGAAAGATGAAACAGATTTGGCAAAATGCTGACAGTTGTTGAAACCAGATAATGGATACATGAGGGTTTATCAGACCCTACTTTCTTCTGTGTTAACATTTCCCATAGTAAGTTAACAAAAGATCACGAATGATTTGTTGAAGCACAGTTCTGAAATCTTGCTGAAGATCAGATCTCCTGGGGAGCTTTAAAAAAAGAGATTCCGGGAGCTGCAGTCCTGCTGAATCAATCTTCTGTGGGTATGTTTGATTGGGTGGAAGAACGTGTCATTTCACAATTTCCCAGGACTTTGGTGCTGCCAGTCCTCGCAGCCATCATGGCCATCCGTTACCTCTGCTAAGGTCTGACCCAGGAAATCTTACACCAGGCTTCCCTCTTCCCTCCTATTTGTCTTTTCAAGCCTCTCTCTACTCCTCTCTCCTGCATTCCTTTTCTGCCCTGCATGAGGAGGGCAGGAACATTTGGAGGGGCACAGGGCACAGACCTAATGTCTCTTGGGAATGGGACAGGTGGACCCTTCCCACTCCTGTCTGGGCCTTGGTGTCCCCTCGGTTGAACAATGCCCTGCCCTCATAACATTCACCAAGTTCTCTTACTACATGGGGATGGGACACATGTCCGCTGTCCGGGTGTACCTCAAAATGAAGCTATTTGGGAAACATGGCCTTACTATTCGGGTCTCTTTCTCTCACCATTTGTAAACAGAAAACATCAAAATCTGTTCTTAAATAATTTATTTTTTAATATTGAGTTTTGGGAAAAGTTACACATATTTAGGAAAGCTTGAAGGAATCCAACAGAGTAAACAGCTCTCTATTAAGGACAACTAAATGTGCAAATTTCAAATGCTTTCTATAATAAGTATAAATAATTCCATTTTTTCACATTAAGAATGAAAATATTGAGACACACAAAATATTAAAATATCGACTTTAGAAGAACTGGATGAACACTGAAGTTTATTTGATATCTTTAGAAAAAAATTATTAAGATGTCCAGGAAATAGACTTAATGGCACTTGAGGTGGCAAACATGTCAGGCAACACCAGGAAAGGCTGTGTAGAGTTATAGATTGCTAATATTTTCAGGTCATAAGTTACAACAAAAAAAAAAAAAAAAAAAAAAAAAGGCAGCCTTTACCTCTGGGGACAATGTTTTTCCCCCTTTTTTTCTAGAAAAAGTATGGCAGCAACACAAAGCAAATAGAGAATCTGCAGGCCAAGGACAGAAAGAAATTTCCTTATGCTCATGGTCACAGAGTTTTGCTGTCCGAGCACTAAGGTGCCACTGGTTGTGAGGTCACTGCCAGCACCCCAGGACACAGCGTTAACAGCAAATAGAACCATCATTAAAGGTCACATCTTCCCGGTGACCTTCTCCAATCTCATCCCCATTCCTTCCCAATCTTATTTCTAAGGAGGTAGGATATTCAAGGCATCTGTCTACTGTGGAGAGCAGTTTTGGTTTTTGTTTTTCTGTCTGGCTAGCAAGGGGCTCTGACCCAAGTTTCATTAAGAAGCATGAGCTTTTAATGAATATCCCTTTGATGCAATTCCTTCTTTCTTAGGGAAGACAACCACATCACATCACAGAGACCAAATCCCCAAGGTACGCAGTGCCCTCCTGAAAGAGGACTTAATAGGAATATGTTATTTCGACACTACAGCAAGCACTTTACCCAGAGCAGAAGAAACGTCTTCATTTAAATAACCTTGAAGTTTGAAATAAAATAAATAAAGTGAATTACATAGACACAATAGGGAGTTCACTCTAACAAGGCAGCTGGTTGAATTCATGCTAGCTGTATACAGATGGCGCCCCAACAACAACCAGAAAATAGGTTATTATTCAGTCTTCCTACTTACATCTCTAGGGCCGTGTTTCAACATAATAAAAAAAATTCCCTCATACATAATATAAGGGTACAATATATATGTACACATTTTTATGCACGCCTCAGTTCTGGCTAACTTCTTCAGGAGTGAAGACAGTGACAACCACAAGGGTCACACATCTTCCCACTAGAATATTCAGACTTTTTCCAAGGTGCATACTGTAAAGAGCAGCTGGTTTGCTTTTCAGTGTGAACTGATTCGGCCTCAGCAGCCTCAGAACCACAGTCTGCGTGGCTCTGTGTCCGCCGCGTCCGCCGGACAGGAACGAGGCGGCAGGGAAAGGCTGTTCCCCGCTGACACTCTGGCTCCGGCCGGCCGTTCTCCCTGAGCTTCTGAACCTGCGGCAGAGCACCTGTGGGCGCGGCGGGCCAGCTCCCTGGCTCCGAGCCAGGCCCCCGTGGGGCGCGCGGGGGGACAGCTGGGGGCATCTTCTCCCTTCTCTCCCGAGACCATGAAGCTGTCCCGGCACACATTCCATGTCCATGAAGTTCCCGGCCTTCCGCGTGGCAGGCAGCGAGGAGCAGCAGCAGCCCCGATGGGGACCGGGCTAGAGCGGACACACCATGGGCTGCCAGTCCCTGGCCTCGCTCTCGCTCCGAGGCCCCCGGGGCAGGCCGGCCGCGACGGCGCCCCGAGCTTCTCTCTGCTCCCCTGCTCGAGGCCGCCCGCAGCTCCCTGCTGGGCATCGCAGTACGTAGGGGCCAGCACCACGCCGGCTAAGGCTCGCGGTCCCCCGTGGCCCGGCCGGCCCGCCGCATCCGTCAGCCGTACAGCTGCTTGAACTGGAAGCACTCATTGCAGTAGCCGCTGCACTTGGCGTTGCCGAAGTGATCACAGGCAGGGGCGCGGCAGCGTTGTTTGGGGGGCTCCTCGGGAACTGGCTCGCTCCGGTGGGCCCCCGGACCCACTCGCAGGCCCAGGTGCTGGCACTCCATGCAGAGCTCCTCGCTGCGGCAGGCCAGGATGTTCTTGCAGGAGGCCCGGGCGCACTTGGGCCTCGAGGTGCTCGCTGTGCTCCGAGGCGCGTCTCTGCGCTGGCTGGATCTCTGAGTGGAAAGAGCAGAGAACACTGTTGGCCCCACTGCTCAGGGAGAGCACCAGGCAACCCCGTCTGACAGCACGGGTGGTCCCAAGAACTCTGCGGGCTGGAGAGCAGCCGCCTGACCCAGGGAACCAGAGCTCCCTGTGCTGTGACTGGGAGCTGGCCAAGGACGCTTCCTCCCAGTCCCATGACAGCAGGCCTGGCCCCTGGAGGCCGAGGGCGACCACCCAGGGGCCTCCGAACCCTGGCCCAGCTCGCCTCCGCTTGCATGAATAATAAGCTGCCCTTCTCGAGACAGATTCCCTACCATTCTCTAAACAACAGGGGAGGCAACCACCAGCCAAAGTTTGCTTTTCTTACATGCCATTGTGTGGGGGCACCCGGGCTGCTGCCTCCCCCCTGCGTCTGGGGATAAAGGATTACTTCCACTCACGCCTGTGCTGCTACTAACCAATCAGAAGTCTCTGCTCAGCATCCGGCTTTTCGGAGACTCCAAGAGGTTTTATTCTATGACTGACCTGCTTTACTTTTTAAATGAATTCTAGAGCACACTTAGGCCATGAACATCAAGAATAGCTGCTGCACTTCCAACGCCGGGGGCCACAGTGACTTCTCCCCCCACCCCCTCAGGTTCTTTCCCGGAACTTGGCACGGGGGAACGTCTGCTTGTCTGGGCTCCAGCGAGAGGGCTGGCCCAATGGGGGAGGGCAAGTACCTCAAAATGTCTCACCAGTTGCTCTTCGGTCCTTTTTGCTTCATGAAATCTCTGACTCTGAGCTTCGATGAAACACTTCTGACAGTATCCTTCAAACACGGTGCTTCCCAGGGTGCCACATTCCCTCCCCAGGCAGGGGACAGCGTTCTGGAACCTGGGGGCCGTGGGACTGGCTTTCGTGGAGGCAGTGACAAAATCTAAAAGAGAGTTGGAGCTCATCAGTGCCACGTGTGGTCTCTAAGCAGAGAGAGAGACACCGCTGTGGGACAGACAGACAGGTTCTGGATACAGGTTAGGGCAGCCTGGACTGTGCGTATGTGAGCATAACCTTTTCTAAATTCAGCCAAAGGAAAAACAATAATGCCATTACCGAAACATCTTTGACTTTACAAGCCTCTCGCTTTTGAACATGCCACACTGGCGAGGCATAGGAACAGAAAAGGCAGAGACACTAACTGCCCGTCTGTCCCTCTGCAAACGAGAGATTTCTAAAACCACCCGTGTTTTCTCACAGTGTCAGCGGAGACCTCCCCCTCTCCAGCTACTGCCCTTCAGCTTTGGATTTTTCTCTATTACACCTACGTGTCCAAAGAAGTCTTGTTTAAACTCTATCACACAAAGGCCAGACACTGAATGACCTCGTGAAGACAAATTCTATGAACTCTATCTAAGAGGGGCTGTAGGGCTTTGGAAGGTGGTTTTCTGTGTCTTTCGCCTTCATGTGACTGTCCCTCTGGGCCAGCCACTCTCTCCCCCACTGCCCAGAGCTGCTCTGTTGCAGCTGGGGAGTAAAACTGCATCTAGCCCAGGGGTTTAGAAACGGGGGTTAGGAGTCCATCCTGTCACTCACGCTTGTTTTCTCTGTACTCGATGAAACACAGCGTGCAGAAGCCTTTGTTTTCTGGAGTCCCAAAATACATGCAGCCGGCTTTCCTGCACTTGCTCGTCCCCATCCTGTCCCCTGGAGTCCGTGTAGCCTGAGAGAGGCAGCCAGAGGGAGCCTCGGTCCCGGCTCTGCGGCAAGAATGTGGGGAGAGACTCTGGATGAGCTGTGAGGGGTCTGACTTAGACCTCTGGTGACAGGAAGGAGGGACACTGGAGCTGAGGTCCGAGGAGGGCTCTGCCGTAGTCCTTTTGAAGCAAGTACTGCAGATTCCATTAAACGTCCTGGTGACGTCCTGCAGGCAGGCTCGGCACTTACCGGGGTCCAAGTGCCTCGTGCTGTCCGAGGGGTGGCCCGCGTTAAGCTGCCGGGCGTTGTGGCAGCGCTCACAAAATCCGTTGTGCTGCACGTTCAGCGTGAAAGGGCAGCCGGGGCTCCTGCACTTCATAGCAGTGGTCTCGCTGAACAGGAAGAGGCTGGGCGCCGTTGGAGGGGCCGAATGAGGCCCCCCAGCTGGCTCCTTGGGGCTCCAGTCCATGGGCTCACAGGCCTCCCCCCGGGAGGCCCCAAGAGCCATGCCGGGGAGCACCTCGGGGCCTGGCTTGGAGTGCAGCTTTGAGGATTTGTTCTGGGTCTTTTGCCGCCTCTCTGAGCACTCATGGCACAGAGGCTGGGTGTTCACGGACATGAAGAAAGGACAGTTGGGTGTTTCACATTTTACGTCCATAAGAGAAAGCTGGGGAACGGAAGGCTCCAAAGGGTTCTGAGCACGCATCTCTCTCCGCTCCTGCTCGCTGTTCTCCTGCCATTTCTTGTACTCGTGCTGGACAAGTTCAAAGTAATCGTCTACCAGATTTATTTCTTTGGGTAAGTTGGCTTCATCTAGCCTGAAGACCAAAAGGAAAAACATGAGACTACACACAAACAGACACACACACACACACACGCTTTCACATCATGAGCTCATAGGGCAAACTTGTAGAATGTGGATTATGGCAATGACTTGATAACCCATCACTGAAATGCAGGGTCATATGATTAAGAGTCCGCACCTCCAACACGGCACAGTCTAGTACCGCTAAGAAGATTTCGCTACTTCAAGAATCACAGTCTTACTTAATCAACTTGGTCCACCCCAAATGACCGATACTTCTAAAGAAAGGGCTCTTCTGGGGATGCCTCTACAGTGGGTTACTCTATTCCTCTTTTATTTTTTTTTAATTTTTATTTTTTTTTAAAGATTTTATTTATTCATTCGACAGAGATAGAGACAGCCAGCGAGAGAGGGAACACAAGCAGGCGGAGTGGGAGAGGAAGAAGCAGGCTCACAGCAGAGGAGCCTGATGTGGGGCTCGATCCCATAATGCCGGGATCACGCCCTGAGCCGAAGGCAGACGCTCAACCGCTGTGCCACCCAGGTGCCCCTCTATTCCTCTTTTAAAAAGTCACTTTTCTTTTTAACGTCTCAGAGATCAAACTTCTCGTAAAACATTATGTTGGGTGTTCATTTGGGACTAGTCTGTGTTACAGTTCAAATCACCGAAGGACCTTGTTGCCTATATTTCAGTTATTAATCTTAAACTCGTGCCTGGTCTCTATCCACATGAACCACCCCGCACAGTGACTGAGCAGCGACGCACCCACAGGTGCGTCCATGGACTTCTGAGCCTCCGTCACATGTCCGCCTCCACAATGAGAAACTGATTCTCCTATGCCTCCATGGTCCCCTCTGCTCTATCTCAAGTCCTAACAAACAGGTATCTCTCCAACAGAAAGCCAGTGTTTATGATCTGGATACGTGCACAACATGCGCTCTGGGTCTCTCCTCCACCTTCCACGTGGCAAAAACCCTATGGCTGCCACATACACACAGTCTACAACCCCGTCTGTTGTCTGCTGTGTCTGTCCTCACCCATAAGCCAAGAGAAAAAGGTGTTTCCAAGAATTTTCACTTGCTAGCCTAGGACTAGGGCAATTGAACAAAACGCAGCAAAACTATCTTTGGTTTAATATACTCAAAAGCCACAGTTCTGACTGTCAGCATCCAGATACGCAGGGAAGTCACCATGGAGAAATTCCTCGTTCCCAGGTGAAACTCAAGTTAGTACGGCCTCTGGTCATCCTCTCTGATTCATGTACACCGCTCTGAATTTGTTTCACATGGGAGGAAACTGGCTTCAAATAACATTATGGTGGAGCTCTGGGGTGGCATCAGCTTATATGGCCGAAGTAAAACGGCTGAAGATGGCAAAGGACAGAGCAAAGGATAAACTCTTACTTCGCGGCATTGATCAAGTGGGTGGTGCCATGGTCCCAGCCCTGGACAGGGATTTCAATCACCATCAGGTATTCTTTCAAGAGCTTTTCCTTCATCTCATTTTCAGGATCTGTCAAAAAGTGAACTTTTAAGTCTTCAAATCTTCCTCGCTCTCTGTTAACAAGTGGAACGGCTCGGATTTCTGAGGGAAAAAAAAATACCATAAGCGACACATGATTCTACTAAATGAGATTATGTGTGAGGCCGCATATATAACGATCACATTTCGAAAACACAGAAAGGATACAATGAAAGGGTGGAAAAGTATCATCCAGCCACAGCCAAACTCAGATGGGGAAGAAAAACACTAAACTCTAACATAAAAGGCTTTGTTCTGGAAGGTCAGAGAATATTAGCCAGCCTGGAGGCAGTGGATCTCGTCAGATAAATTGCCACACTTCAGAATCACACTGATCTGAGTCTGAATCCTGACTTTGCCACTAGCAAGCTCTGTGACATCAGGCAGGTTACTGAACCTCTCTGAGCTTCAAGGGTCTCGTCCGTAAAACAAAGCTCACAGGGCTTACAGTCCACAGGGATGCCGAGAGGATGAAATAAAGTGAGATGATGTCCCTAAAGCACTTCTCACCCTGCCTCTTGCAGAGGAAGCTATCATAGTAATAGCTACCCTGACATTTAGCTGCTCCACGCCAGGGCTCTGTGGGCCTTACTCCGTCATGTATCAAAGGGCGGTAGTCACGTGTATACCTACATCTCCCACTTGCAACTAAGCTGTGGAAAGTGCTTCCAAGCCTTAGGCAAAAATAGTGGGATTACTGTCATTGCATTACTGTTGATAATCAGGCAAATGACAGAACACTGTACTCACATAAAAATAATTAAAAAACATAAATGAGGCCAGAGGTCCCCAAAGAGCCCGATGTTCAGTGGGAACAGGGCGTCCCAGTATCTACCAGCAGTTACAAACGTGAATCCACGCTCAGCATTCTTACCAGGTCCACTGTCCTTCAGAGTCACCAGGGGTACAAAGTGCTGGCTGTCATAGCCGAGAATGATGGGGTATCGGTAGCACTCCTGGGCTGGCCAGTGGAGAGGCAGGTAAATCCCGCCCACCTTCAAGGGAGCGAAATTGGAACCCGATTCCAAACTTCTCAGCATTTTGTCTGTTTAGGGAAAGAGCAAGAGAAATAAGGCCCTCAGGTGATTTCCATCGAATTCCCTTCAGCTTCTATCGTGCGTGACTTGGGGTCTTTTCCTGAGAGCTAAAGCATTACGGCCAAGCAGCACGTGAATACAAATAAGCAACCTGCAGGGATCTCACCTGAAATGACAATGATGGGCCTTCTGAGGATGTTGCAAAGGACAAATATGTGTATTTCTTCCAGTGAGTTATACTGAAGTCCACCTCGGGCCACAGGTGTGTCTGTTGATGCCATTTTGACAAGGCTGTCCCACTCATCCGTCCAATTCTAAGGAGAAGTGGGTAAAGGGAAAATCATGATTGAATGTACTATGCATTAAAAACTGAGTCTGACTTTGCTTTACAATTATTCATTTATATAACTCAGCTTACTTTTCCCCTTTCTGGAAATCATCGTTCAAATGATCACCCTTTTTTCCCCATTTTGGTTTTCTTCCTTTACTATTTTCCACTATAAGGCCAACTTAAAAGCGGGGGAGGATGGGGACAGCACCTGCTTTCAAAAAAAATCCCTGATGAGGCATAACACCAAAGCCCCTTATCCAAATGTACACAAAAATTCCAAGCCCGTGACTGAGAATGGTGAGCCCCATGTCTGAGTCTGACTGGCAGGCTCAGTCAAGCATGCAAAGGGTGATCAGATTGGAAAGCAACCAAAGCACCATAGGAAAGGCCGTGAGCAGAAGCCCTTCTGCTCAACAGAAGAGATCCACAGCTGGGAATCTGCTGCCTGGAAGCCTCCCAGAAGTGACAAAAGCCTCAGGTTCACCCCACAGGAGCTTTCTGGTGTTTTCCATGGACTATGCTTTGCTTAGCCAAGTTCATGTGACCTAGTACATCATATGTTCCTTGAGAGCAGGGGCTGGCCAGAGAGACCCTTCACCTACCAGGGAGCTCTAGCGATAGATACTTACTGGGGGAACATTTGTTAACATACCCGAGTGTCGTAGCAAAGCCCCGTTTCCACAAATTCCTGAGATTTAAGGGACTCCAGCTGCCACCGGAATTTGAAGTTGCGTGTATCTGTCTCCTTGAGAGTGCTGAAGAGCGCCTTCCTCAGGACCAAGTCTGTGTCCTGAACACCCCACATGTACTGAGAAGCAGCATGCATGAGGCAGTTTCCATCACCTGAGGACAGAAGCCACACACATCAAAGGCCGAGCATAGGTTTGCAGAATGCACCAGCCCTGCTGCTGCTACGGGGACCCAACAGGGCGTGTGAGAGATGCAAACGGTTTACTTTCTTAGTCCAATGGCCAACTGAGAACATTTCACAAGCTGATGGTGGCTTTGAGGAAAAAAACCATTCTTTTCACTCTTATTTTTAATGACTGACACCAAGAGAGCAAAGGGGCCAGGGACTGATTATCAGGGGACCTTGGTTCTAGCCTGACTTGCCTTAACTGGTTTAGGTGTGACCTTGGGGGAAATTCCTCAGCATCTGAGTGTTGTTTTTTTTTCACTTTGTGAAATGAGAGTATTGGATTATGATCTCTAAAGTCCATTGCATTCCAGTATTCCTTGATGTTTTGCCCAAGACACTGGCACTGTCACTGTCACTCTGAAGCTCTGGAGAGAACACACAGGGCAATATGCACAAAGCAGGAAGCTGCCTGGGCTCGGTTTACTAGACAGGGACGGTCTGGCTATGACTCAGTGGTAAATGACTTGACCATTCCACTGAGGCCTCTGGGGCCTGGGAGTTTCCTCTCCTGGTTTGTAAAGTGGGATGGAGGACACCGCATTATCTCCTCAGCCTGCCTTTGAGCATTGTGAGAAACAGGTCCAATTTTACCATTAGTTTATTACTTTCACAGGTTAAAACCTACAATTCAGGACACAGACTTTTTTCCCAACCTCCATGCAATAAACATTTCGGGGAATGTTTAATACCAAAAAAGTCAACACCTTAATATCTCGTGGCCAAGTACACCACTGTTTTTATGCAGAAGAGGTCAACTAATTTCTTACATTACTCTACAAGCAGGGTTATCAACGCTTTTTGAAATTTTATATCAAATCTTAAGTACAGTCAAACTGTAAAAAACAAAAACAAAACAACAAAGAAAACTCCTCAATCATATATATCCAGAGCTAGTATCCCTGCAACTCACACATATGGAAAGACGAGCTAAGTCAGTCTTCACAAGAATGAACGAAAAAAGATCGCTCAGCCTTTTGTCTTGGCAGAAGTGTGGCAACAATTGCATTCTGTTGAAATTTCCCCTTTGCAAAATCTAGAGCAAAGATAAGGCTTTTTTTCTTCTTCTTGCGCTTACTTTCAGTTCTTTATTGAGATGCACCAGTACAAAATTCCCTAAGCAACATCTGGAATTCCCCAGTGCTAAGTTATTTGACTAGCAATTGAGCAACAGCTATTGTACTTTTTGTTCTGGTGTGTAGACATTTAAACTGCGAAGGGCGCCCTGGACTTTCCAAGTGGGTGTGGTCAGGGTGAGCTGGAATAGGGCTACTCATTATACAAGTGAAATCGCGGCAGCCAATAGACGCTGGAATTTTTCACATGAAGTTTCAATTTTATACCACCTACTCCCTTCCTCATTCACCGCAGTCTCATATCCTCAAATGCAAACTTGTGAATCACCCCCTCCCCAAATAGACCACTGACTTTGTAGAACCCTCCTAGAGGGGAAGGGTTAAAAAAAAAAAGGTGTTTAATAAAAGCCAGAGAGTAAAAGTCACTTTGTCTATTCCCCCTCCCCTAAATATCTTTTCTTCCTTTTCCAGAATTTTAAGGAATTTTCTTGAAAGTGGGGAAATAAGAGGATCTGAGCTCCCACATTCCTTTTTCCAAGAAAATGTTATCAAAATGCACTTGCTTTTGTGGCTTTATTTATAGCATGAATCCTTGTTGACTTTAATGACAGATCTTTGCAAAACAAGTGTTTACTATTTATATCCATTATTTTCTTAAGGAGTAAGTTCAACCTAAAATGTCAGTTAATTCTGTTAATGATAAGGTTTTCCTCTTCCTACCACATCTCTAGTTTGGCAGAATCTGTTTCCAACTCTCCCAGAGTTCACTCCGTTTCTTTTTTGTAACAAAATGGGAGAGAGTTAAAACCACAAACTGTCAGGAATATAAACCCCTTGATGATGACTTAACATAATTACCCACTTCTACGCATCGCTTGATTTAAGGCCAAGAAAAATGTAAACACTAGCTCTCCCCAGTTTTCATTCTACCTTTGTTTCTAAGAATCTGTGCTTCAAAAGTAGAGGCAAGATGTTGAAATAATGCACAAGAACCCTTCCCCCCCCCCCCCCCCNCCCCCTCCCCCCGCCACCCCCAGGAACACCGCAAAATACCTATCTCCAATCACTCCACGCTACCCAACTCAAAAATGGCCACAGTTAATGCACAAAGTTAATTAATACTCTTATCCTCTCACTGTCAACAAGGATTTCTGTGCTTGGATGTATTATTTTAATCGAGGTGGTCTTAAAGAAGGACTGTTACTTAAATAAGAACCTGGTTCCTGCCCTCTTCTAGACTATAAGCATTAATTGATTGTGGCAGTCTCCTTGCTTCTTGTAATAATTAGCGACATTATAATGAAGGTTTATGTATCTGCATGAAACAGTGTGCTTGGCCATGATACACATACTCTTGCTCAAAGGAAATAATCAAAAAACAAAACAATAAAGTTTAGAACAGCAAACAGTTCCTAGTGGTAAAGGACCACTGGGCAGATACAGATAGCAAGAAATTCAGAACTAGGAATCCCTAAAAATAATGAAGAAAAGGTCTAAAGTCTGTGCTAAAAATCTCGAGTATCTTTCTACTTCATGTCACGGGACCAAAGCCAACAGAACCTAGGTCAGGGAGAGGCAGACAGAAGCCACTCACTGGCTAAGCCATAAAATGTCATCAATTCAAGATGTGCAAGGTCGTCATTACTAGCATTTTCTAATGAGAGTGGCAAACGATAGTAATACTAGTTTTCACACCACGCTTTTCTTTTTGAACTTAAAGGCTTTTAATGTTTCCATTACTGGCCAGGAAAGGGTATTTTACAAATGATTACACAAACAGCCACAAAAATTAGATACCTAAGTCCTCCAGTGGGAGGCACGGTGTTTAGAAAAGCACCCTCCAGCCGCAGTGGCTCTGTTAATACGCACAATTAACAAAATATCCTTCATAAAAAGGTTGAAAAACAAGCTTGCTTTTATCACATGCCTTTTATAGAGGATTCTTTGCTAAGGGGTCTATGCTCTCAAGAGACTTGAGTTTGGGCCAGTGCTATCAAAAATGAAGGAACAGGGAACCTGCGCTGTGGGTGCCAAGCCTTAGACGAGAGCTTCTTACCATTCGTTTTCAGAGCCACCAGCTTCCTGACTTCCCGACACCAGTTGAGCCTCTTCTGGCTTTCAAGGGAGTCCTGGATGTTTCTGTCAATGAGAGCTTTGTGGATGATCTCCCGAAATTGTGGACAAAACTGGCAAGTTCTGAACATTTCTAGTGTGTATCGGTGCATGGATTTAAAATGGTGAATGATCCCATTGGTAGGCTTAAATATATCTTCTGGAGTTCTCTCTCGTATCTTCACAGCTTTCCGCATGTTGCTCAGATACAAAGCCTGGGGAAGGAGTTGTTCAGCCATTGTGCTCTGTAAGACCTGAAGAGGAGGGGAGCAAAACCCATTCCGTTAGCCCGACTCTGAGGACCACTCCTAAATACCTGCCTGCAGGAAACCCCGGGGTTTGAGCTTGTCATTACCCTCATCTGTAGGCAAAAGATCTTAGTCACCTCATCTCCCAGGATACTAGCTGGCCCCCAAGATTAACTCACACTGGACTGTTCTAAGTTACATCACTTTTAAAGATTAGTCTAAACAAGAGAAGGAAGGCGGGGAGTGGGTGCTGAGGAGGAGGGGAATAACCCGTATTTTCAGTAACGTCTGTCAGGGAGCCAAGCCTATCTGTCAGCGACAGGTACTGCACCTCATAACCAACAAGTTCCCATCCCATTCTCGTGCCACTCTGACACAGCCCCTGGATCTCAGGAGCTCTGGATGCCAGTGGCGGCCACAAGGCGGCCCTGACAAGTCTGTAGCTCCTCCCCTAAGACCACTGCTCAGCAACCCCTGCTCTCAGGCAAAGCCTTGATTTATCTCTTTTAAGCGCTCCCTCTCTATACAGCAAAGTAAATGTTTTGTGAAAAATCTTGCAATTTTACGTTGTCACCTAGGCCGCTGATCAGAGTTTGCTCTTCAGCCCCAAAGAGAAATACTTACAAAGAGTTCATTTATAAAATGTATTATAATATTTTTAAGGTTAAAAACTGAATAAGCCTATCTCCAGTAAGATGCTTTGCAATTTTAAGAGCAAACAATAAGTCTTTCGGAACCTCTCCATTGAACTTTACAACATCAGAATAAGAAATAGAATTTTAACAATAATAGAAGAATCAATTTTTAAGAGCTTTCAACTTTCAACACTTTCAAGAGCAGGCAGTAGAGTTCCATTATTCCAACTCAAGTGCCAACCACATTTATTACCATGCTCCAGGTACCAACACTCAGATGCATTTCCCACCCCGTCTTCACCCTGCAATCTTCAAGCATAATCCACTGCTGGAAGGAAATGAAAGTCTGGAAGCAGGCAAGGGAAGATGGCCAGGGGGACACTCAGGACAAATGAAGGAAGCAGGGGGCAAAACCCACCATCTACAACCCATGCCAACAGCCTGGGATGTTGTGAATTGACACGACATGGGATCCTTGCAGTGTGGAGCTGTGTGGAAAGCCAGCTGTCACTCACAAGCCTTAGCAGGGTCCCTTACCACACATCTTGGTTTCCAAGATGAAGACAAAGATGGTTTCAGAGCCTGAACATATTCCCCAGGAAGTTTCATGGCAATTGTTAATCTCACTCCTGTATCCTACTATTTGCCAGGGCAAGCTTTTAGTTGAGGAAGACCTTAAACCTATGTAAGAGTGACAAAAAACCTAGCTTTTTAGGGAAGCCATTCCTAGGTGGGTCTAGGCTCTCTTAAAGTCATTGATGAAGTGGTTTAAATTCTTGTGGTCCACTCAAAGTAGAGAAGGTGGACTAGATGACCACAAGGTTGCTTTCTGGTGATAGTTTTGGATCAGGATTCCTAATCTGATTGCCAGTGAGGCCTGGGAGAAGTAATTCTCTGGGTCAGTTGGTAATCTTTCCTTTGACGTCAGCCATTCCCTGAAGGTGGAACTGGGCAAAATTATAGCAGGACCACAAGCACAATGAGGGGATAAAAACATTACACCGTTTCCACTTGGTGGCATGGCCAAAGTCTCTCAATGTCACTCATTCATCTGTCCATCACTCAAAAAGCACTGCCTGCCCACCTACTGAAGGTTGAGTGTCATGCTTGATGCTGGGGCTAAAAATCCAAGGTGGCCTTATTCCCTGTCTGCAGCCAAAACAACAGAAGGACAGGCCCTGCTCAGGTTCCACACCATCGAGGGCAGACAGCTTTGCCTAGACGCCAGATATTCTTCCTAACACCTGCCCCTTGCTATTCCCACAACACTACCCCTGTGGCTCTAGTGCCTGCTCTCAGAGGAGAAGAGGCGGGAAGTAAAAAGATTTGAAACAAACTAGGTGTTGCCTTTTTGTTTTTCTAAGCCTTCTATTATTCTCTTCTCACTAAAAGATTTTTCTGCTAAGACCTCAAATAGTGAGAGCTGTAAGCCGTAAGCAAGACATGCAAATGTCAGTACCACATAGCCCAGGGTCATCTCATTCATAGGTTTAGCCTTGCACTGACTGCAGAATCGCCTCCTTAAAAGAATCAAAACCCACCATCCAAATTCCCAGTTCTTGGACTTCTCCACATCTAAGATTAAAGAATAAATTTCCCTGACCTGTGATTGTAACGTCCTTACAGGTAAAGACATACGCTATCACCCTTAACATTTCTTTTACACTTGTTACCTCACTGACTTTTTATCAACAAATGCCTCATCGAATTTTGGGAATGTCTCCCTCCCAAACTTCGAAAACTGTACAAAGAACCATAAAAATCAAAGCAGCACCTCAGACAATGAGAATGGAACTGGGTGCTCAATAATTGGGGGCACTAGGGCTATGGTCCAGAGGACTGCTGAATGGACAACGGTTCTCCCCAAATGCTGCCCTGAGACACCTGACCAGCCACCAGCTTTCCAAGGAAAGAAGATCAGAGGCAGGGAGAACTGAAAACAAAGCGGTCTCAAAAGAGCTGAGCTCCTTCCTTACTTAATACCACTGCTTTCCTGAGAGGCCAGGTGGCAGGATGTGGGACGACCCGGGCTGACAAAGACTGTCTGACTGTGGGCTAGGGGCTGTGGCAGGGGCCTGCAGATCCCTGTAAACTGGAGCACCCGAAAAGCAGGCCAACGACCCACTTTAACATGCACACTTCTCTTCCAGCGCTGCCACTGAAGATCAACACTGTCCCTCGACCCCACCCACCTCCCTGCACTTCACTCCGTGTATCTGCAAACTGTCTCTGGACAGGCTGGGTGGCGGAGTCCCCCACCCCCGCCGGGTTTTGTGGCCTCCCGACATCCCACCCGCGGTGGGCTGCTTCTGCACAATCTGGAAAGAAGCCACATTGGTTCTGCGAGGTCGACGTGGCCAACAGCATCCAGAGTTCGATTTAAAAATAAAAAAGGCACGAAAAGGAGCAAAGCACCAAGAACCACCCGACCTGGGAGTCCGGAGGCTACTCGCCAGCAGTCTGCTGCAGCTTAAGTTCTTTGCAGGATTTAAAAGGAACAGCTGGCTGGAGGATTCCAGAGCTGTCACCCCAACATCTGGCGCGGCGACCTCGACTCCTAGCATTTCAAAACCTACAGTGGCCACGAACAGCCAACAAATTTCCCTCCAGGACCGTTGCAAAACCCATGGCAGGTAGACGAGGCCAGCCCGGGAGTCGCTGCCAATTCCGCACCCGCAGCCCTGGCCCCGCGAACCCGGTGGCCGACGGCAAGGGGACGCAGCAGTTACCTATCCCGGCCGCGCGATCCTCTTCGGAAGTCCCAAGTCCGGGTCAGGGCAGGCGCGCGCCGCAGGCGGGGGTCGGGGCCGCGCGGAGGAGGCGCCCCATGGACGCCGGGGCTCGGCGCTCGCTCGCTGGGCCGGCTGGGGGTGTGGATCGCGCCCGCTGCCGCCCCGCCGCCNNGCAGGGGGCGCGGGAGGCGCGGCACGCAGGAGGCGAGCGGCGCCCCGCCCCGTCCCGCTCCGCCCCGTCCCGCCCCCCGCGCGAGAAACTCCTGAGCTCCGCCCCCGGGTGTCCCCGCGTGAGTCACCTGGGCATTTCGGAAGCTGGCCCAACGTCACATCCATGTGGAAATCGCGGTGATGGGAACTGGAAATGAAATAGGTTCTTTTTTCTCAGCCGTTTTTCTGCAGAAAATCACCAACTGTGGAGAACAAGAAGGGAAATAATAAAGAAAGAAAACCCTAAAAACCACCCGGGCGTCCAGGACTGCAGGCTTCGGGTCGGGTTTGAGAAGCTGGGGCTGTGCACGTGATGAGCTCGTAGGGGAGCGCCCTACTCTGGGCCCCAGTGGGGATTTCGAGAAAAAGAAGCGGTCACGGCCCTTTGTCGGTCCCCACCCCAGCGTTCCCGCCACCCAGACCCCAGGCTGGTGGAGGTGACATCCCGAGGCCCCGCAGCCTTGAAATTTGCAGGGGCAAAACCAATCTTAGGTGAAATTAAGAATCAGAGCAACTATCAGCCCTGTCCTGCGCTTAATTGATTTCCCCTTCTCCATTTCTGCTCAGGTGACGCCATGTTCAGGTAGCATTTCAGTTTAGAAATCATTTCTAGTTCGTTACTATCCTTTACATGTCTCTCTAAGACCCTACTAGGAGTTCTTTTATTTATTTTTTAGTTTTTAAAAAAATATTTTATTTACTAATTTGACAGCGAGAGAGAGAGGCAGGCAGAGGGAGAGGGAGAAGGTTCCCCGCTTAGCAGAGAGCCAGATGTGGGGGGCTCCATCCCACGACCCTGAGATCATGACCTGAGCGGAAGGCAGACGATTAAGTTACTGAGCCACCCAGGTGCCCCTAGGAGTTCTTTTAGATGAACTGACAGTTGGTTCATGCCAAGGTGCCAAAGGCTGATAGTACTTTTTACCCACCCACCATCCCTACGCCTTATTAAATAGTGTGGTAACCCACTGTCTACCCAAAGGACGTCCTGTGGAAACAGGTATCAGGCACCTGGGCAGTGGAGGTGCATGAACTGCAGAGCGAGAGGCAGGCACTTTTACTGTCTAGAAGTCCCCCTAGGCCCATTTCTCAGTATAGCTAAACTAGAACCAGATTGAAACATTCTGGGCATTATCCCCTTCTGACTTCACTACGCTTGTCAGGCCTTGTATCTCAGCTTTGGAATTAGAAAAATATGCTTCCCTCTCCAGTAAGGACCTGCGGAGACCGGGATGGGGGCTGGGCAGAGGGTGGCACTTTTTTGGCAGAGGGAGACTTAAAGCAGAGAGTTGGTAGTGGTCAAGTTTCCAAGGCTGGTGCTGGCCATTTGAAACCGATAGCTGGGACTTTTGACAACTCCAAACCTCCTGGTATTTCTTCTTATACTTGCTGGTATAAGCTACTCATTCACAAATGTGTTTAGCTGCCAACTCTCACACAATGGATAGTGAATAAGATAATAATAATGTTGATTATGTCCTTACTCTATGCCACTCTCCAGGCTAAGTGTTTGAAATGCACTCCGCCACTTAAACCTCAAAACAGCTCCACTTTGAAGCTGAAGATATTGAAGTGTAAGTTTAAGCCATTTGCCCAAAGTCTACACAATCAGTTAGTGGCAGAGCTGCGACTGGAACTGGGCCTGTTCACTCCGAGCAAGGTAAGCGCTGTTAAGTCTTAACTATTACTCTCAGAAAGATCCTCCAGGATTTAAAACCTCAAGGCTCCTGTTTCTACCCTGGCCCCAGCCTCACAAACACACGGCAGTCCCTTAGTCAAACGTGGATGCTGGGCAGTGGCAGAATGTGGGCGTGGGAGCCAGATAGGTCTTGGTTCCATCCTCGGGAAACTTCCTGGACTAGTTGAGATGATGAAAGATGGTGTCTTTGAATGAACATCCTCAGACCACGCTCCCCTTACATTTCTTTGGAAACAGAATTTGCCTTCTTTGTGTCCTGTTTGGCTCTGGCCCCTCAGCCCCTCCTGCAGCTTCCTTTGCCCCTGCTGCTTGGTTTGATGAGCTGGGAATTCAGTCGTGGGAGTAACAAGCCTGAAAGACCATGACCACCTCTGCCACTATACCATCTTGCCTGCCGGGATTTGTGACACGTTAATAGCGGTCAGGTGCAGGAGTGGTCTGTAACCCTCAGTTTTGCTCTCTCTGCATTTTCCCACAGTTCTTCTGCTGGAGTGACTGTCTCTGTCCCGGAGGCATCCTCAATCCTGTCCTCCCCCAGTGCTTACTGTCCTTTTCTGTCTTCTAAGACAAGGCTCTGGCATACACGTTTCCCTTTCTAAAACTTAACACGTGGGCAAAACCAATAAGGATTTTCTCAGTGGTAAATCAGAGGGAACAGCGGAGGAGAAACAGAGAGACTCCGTATGGGTGTATGGGAAAGGAAATATAGAATTTGGAGAGATTGGTGGAATAAATTGAAACCAAACAGATGCAGAGTGCCCCAAAGCCTTGCAAGGCACTTTAATTTCCGTGATCGTCTTTAGCAACATGAAAAGAACTCCGCAAGGTGGAAGGTGTGCTTGTTAACATCTAGTGGACACATAGGAGGAAGAAACCTGTTTCCTTATTAAATGAAAATTGAATTCTGATTATATGGAGCATTTTGGAGAATTCCTGAATGATGTGCCATTTTCACTGTGGTGCCAACGTCTGCATGTCACCAACCACAGAGAGTGAGCACGTGTGACCTCTTGGAGTTCGTCTGTAGGGCGGTGTCTGCAGCCTGTATGCGTATACCACATAATGAAAAGGATGTGCATCCCAAGATAGTGGGTTGGGGGAGGGGGCAGGGAGCAGGAGAAACCAGAGGCCGGAGAGGCCGATAAGACAATTGCGAAGGGGACCTGAATCTGACTCAGCACTAACTGTAGTTCCTGAGTCTTAATCAAGATATGGCCATGTGTGTTTCTAAGACTTTATGGAATGGGGCACAGCAATTGTGGGTCAAACTAAAATCGCACATTTCATGGCCATGGTGCCAATCTTCCTTTTTTCCCCCGGCATTGTGCTCTGTTGTGAAGGAAGGTCCCCACACTAAACATATTTGGAAACAGCCTCTTGTGAGTATAGCAGATTAGTTATTGCAGGCTCCTTTGAAAACTGCTTCAAATTTTAATAACCCTTGGCTGGGCTCTGAGATTACAAGTGGTGCTCGCCTTCTCAAAGCCTAATGCCAAGAAGACAATGCAGGCTCTCTGTGGGCGCTAGCTACAAGGAGAACTGCGATAAATGATGTCATAGATTTCATTACGATATGAATGCCAACTTCTCCTGAAATGCTACTTCTTATCTAGGCACCTCAGATCCTTTGCAGGTATTATCTGGGGGTGTGGAGAAACAAAGACCCACCATGGTAAAAGGACGTAACTGAGATAATCCAATGAGTCACTGGTAACAGGAACAAAGACCTTCCAGTGGAAGGGAGGGAGTTGATTCCCTGCCAAGCACAACTCCTCTTACTCCATTTTGCCTGAAACTATGGGAGGCTGAAACCTAAAACCTGTCAGAAAATTCATTTTCCTGTGAATTCTGGTTGAATTTCCTGTCAATACTTGGCTGAAGTCCCTGGAAAAATAATTTTATTACATTATGGATAAATATTCAATTCTTGGTTTCATTTCTGTTTCTGTGGAAGCTGCTGTTGGTGACCAAATATGAGCAATGCTAGATCTGAAGTGAGTGGTGCTGGCAACCAGATGGAATGCAGTGTGGGGTTTAGCAGTAAGCAGGATGTTAACTGAAATAAATTTGTTTTTATTTCGAAGAGTGCGGCTGTTGTGAAAATTGGCCTTTGATACTCCCCTTTTCTCTTCCTTTGTGCCTGAACTCCCTCGGTCCAGTTAGGGATGGCCATAATGTTTGTCTCCTTACCAGTCTTGCCTCCTCTCCCATCCTACCCCTCCACCACCACCTCATCTCCATAAAAAAAGAATTTTGGCTTTCACATTTTCAGGGGCCTGTCTTCTGGGACTGGCTATCTAGTAAGGTAAATCATGTTCATTTTCCAAAAAAAAAAAAAAGATTGCAATGTGTTACTGTGCTATATTTCTTGAGAAACATTCCTATTGAAATCAGAACTTCCTAGAGCTTTAATGGTGGAAATTCTAAGCATCTTAGCAGGCTGGAGAAGAAGCTGTTATATTTCCATGTGGGAATCCGTAGTTGTAAGACACCCCATAGACTTAATAATGTGGGAGAATCAGCCTCGTAATATTAAATGTACACACGGCCCTTCTTTTACTCACTGACAATGGGCTACATTCATTGATGTCATCACGTTCCTCTTTCTTCTCTCTGTGTGGGGAAGGAAAGACTTCTCCTCTCTCCTAGATTCGATAGCTGGGTCTATGAAATAGACTGACAGCAGGCAGATTAACAGAAGAAAATGTATACAAATTTGATAATTTTTAATATTACGTTCATGGGGACACCATAGGAAAACAGTGTATACCCCAAACAGTGGTGAGGTTTGACAGCTTATGTAGAGGAAGGGAGGGAGGGATGTAGATAATTTAGGGGAAAGTAAATGGTTTTTAGGGAAGATGAATGGGCCCTTAGAAGAACAAATAAGCGATGTGACAGTTTGTGACAAAGTTTGGGTGTGGTGTTAATGTCTAGTCACTTCTCCTGGGATGAGTCAATCTTTGGTTAATGAAGCCCCTGGGTAGAGGATACATGACAATTCCGTTCAATTTGGAGGATCTGTCCTTTAGGCAGGTAAGGGAAGTTCAGAGAAAGACTGTTCCCACATTTTCTATTTTTCAAGTGCCTTTAGGTTGAAAAATTCAGTACCCCAAAGTACAAATTTTGGGGTGGCATGTTCTGAACTTCGTCAACACCAACCAGCCAAATTCACCCCTGTGGTGTTGTGTTTTCAGCTCAGCAAGAAGCTCCACTTAACTGAAATTTGGATTCCTATTAGTTAAATAAAATATCTTTAAAAGATACATTATGATATTGTATTGAAGCTAAAAGAGAAAAACACAGAACAAAAGCACATGAAAATATTCTAAGAGAAGCAAGCGCTCATCATTAGAGAGATGATTGCTCTTTGGGTGTTTCTGGTAAAGCAGAAACCAGCGGCCTTTTCGGACCCTAGAGGAAAGGCCCCCACATAGAGATAAAGTTGTTTAAATATGTAGTGGAGATACCGACCATGCCTTGACGCTGAAGGCTTAGACAATGCCCAATTCCTCCCCAAAGGTAGAATAGTACCTGTCACTGAACAGAGTGTCTTTTTTTTTTTTTAAAGATTTTATTTATTTATTTATTTGACAGAGACAGAGACAGCCAGCAAGAGAGGGAACACAAGCAGGGGGGAGTGGGAGAAGAAGAAGCAGGCTCATAGCGGAGGAGCCTGATGTGGGTCGATCCCATAACGCCGGGATCACGCCCTGAGCCGAAGGCAGACGCTTAACCGTTGTGCCACCCAGGCGCCCCTGAACAGAGTGTCTTAAAGAACTAATGCTCAGTTTCTAGTTGACCTTCAAGAGAAGTGTAAAGGAGTATAATTTCATGGTCAATGCTAACGTTCTAAGGAGGCCAGCAGAGGAACTGGGTTACTGGAAGCAGCCTGTCTTGGCACCTCTTTGCACAACTGTCAAGGGCCCCAGTCAGCTCAGAAGAATCCTAAAACTCCAAGAAGCCTGAGATCCAAACATGATGGTGACAGTTGAAGGAATTCAGGGCATGTCAACCCCAAAATATGCACTTTGCAATATGGATTATTTTGAGCTGAGACACTTGGAAAAACAAGTGCCTGGGGGTGGCCTGGGTTTTTCACACTTGAAATAAATCTGCTGAAACTGTCTTGAGAAAACAATTACGCGGGCATCGTACTTCATCTCCAGGATGAAATGTAATTTCTACCGAAACAGGTTGACTTTTATGGTATCTTAAAGAAGTACTCCCCAAAATGTAACTCATTACATTTCAGCTCTAAAATAAATGCTTAAGAAGAAATGCCTTGATTCTTCAGGCTCTCGTGGCTGGTACTTGGCTTCTCAGGCGGAACGGAACACTTATCCTTCGGTTGGTTCTCAATGATGTCAGACACCCAAACTTGAACAAATGAGAGATTAAACATTTTTTATTTATAATGAAGGAACTTAATTCATATGTACATTCCTGGCTTTGAACTTCAGGAAAATTACTGTACTGCTTGGGAGGTTGAAAAATTCTTGGCCCTGGGCATTTTAACAATAATCGCTCAGAAACATACAACCTGTTAAGTCTTATTCCCTAACTACAGGAGGGTTTTTTTGTTTTTGTTTTTGTGTGTGGGTTTGTGTGGGTTTGTGTGTGTGTTTTGTTTGTTTGTTTGTTTTGATAACTGAACTATCCATGCAGAACTCTTGTTTTCAAAGTGCATTTCTAGATAGAGCTAAATCAGACGATTTGAATGGAAAACTTACCACGACAAAATGTAAAAGTCTCCTAAGTTAATAATCATTCATTCTAAGTTTTAAAGCTTCTATTTTTCCAATGTTTTCTGAGTTAATACTTGCTTTACTTTTTTAAAAGCAATGTTAAGTCTTTAAGTTGAAAATTCTGATAGAAATCATTTTGAAAAACTTTAAGGAAATTGGTAGAACTTTCAGCTGAGCCAAGATATTCTTTTTTCCTCTTTAAATTGGTTTTATTTATCAAATGAAAGATTTGGAACACACTGGTCCCTCAGCATTATTCCATCTCTAACATGTTATCCTTCTATGCTTCTGTCAAGAAAATTGTATATGGATTAATACTCCAGTGGGCTACATTTAATACAGAAATCTGACGACACGGTCTAAATCACATTGCTAGGTTCAAAGCTCAGCTCTGCCACTTACTAGCTAACTGACCTTGAACAAGTTACTTCAGTTCTCTGCTTTTAGCTCTGTGTTTGAAAAATGGAGATGATATTAGGACCTACGGTTATTAGGAGGGTTAAATAAATTGATACATGTGATGTGCTTGAGCAGTGAATGACACATGATAATGTGAATTATTATTATTTGCTCATTTTAGTGACAGGGCAAATCCTTTTTTCCCCAGGTTTGCTTTGCATTAATCATACAAGGCATTCCATGATTGTTTTCCATATTATTGGGTAAGTATTATCTTATTTTGCAAGGGAGTTCAGGAATTCCTTTATGCATTTACTTCTTTTTTTAAATAAATATAGAATTATAGAACTATGGAATGTTAGCATGTGATGGGGCTTTAGAAACTGTCAAGACCGATAATTCTTTTTCTTTTCTTCTTTTTTCTTTATGACAGTATTTTAGTCCTTTAAATAAACATTTTCCCCAGCTTTATTGAAGTATAATTGACAAATAAAAATTGTATACATTTAAGGTATACAATTTGGTGATTTGATATATGTACACATTGCAAAATGATTAACATACCAACCTAATTAACGCACCTGTCATCTCTCATAGTTACCATATTGTGTGTGTGCAGGGAGAACACTTAAGATCCACTCGTAGCAAATTTCAAGAATCCAATATGGTATCATATTTTATACTATTTATATTATACTATTTTTTTAAGGATTTTTTATTTATTTATTCGACAGAGATAGAGACAGCCTGCGAGAGAGGGAACACAAGCAGGGGGAGTGGGAGAGGAAGAAGCAGGCTCATAGCGAAGGAGCCTGATGTGGGGCTCGATCCCATAACGCCAGGATCACGCCCTGAGCCGAAGGCAGACGCTTAACCGCTGTGCCACCCAGGCGCCCCCTATATTATACTATTTTATACTATTTATATTATACTATTTTTCATTAAGCATTTGAATTTTTTGGTCCATTTAAAAAAAATAGCACAGCAAACCAATTTTAGTTCATATATGCTTATTTTTAATTCACTGAATGTATTGTTATGAGAATCAGTTATTTTTATGTAAGCAACTTGATTTCTTGTCCACATCATAATTTGCTTTTTAAAAAGATAAAAATTATATATTTTTATTAAGTTAAGGTGTACAATATGATGCTTTGGTATACATCTACATAGTAAAATGTTTACTATAGTCAAGTTAATTGACATACCCACCTCCTCACATAGTTACCATTTGTGTGTGTGTGGTGAGAACACCTGAAATCTACTTTTAGCAAATTTCCAGTATGTGAGCTAGTATTATAAACTATAGGCATCATGTTATACATTAGATCTTAGACTTATTCATCCTATATAATTGCAACTTTGAACTTTTTAACCGTAACCTCATTTTCCTTACCCCCTGGCCCCATAGGTCACCATGCTAATCAGTAGATCCCCAGGACTTAGTAACCTTATAACTGAAAATTACTACATTTGACCAAGATCTCCCTCTACCCAGGGATCCCTGAGTTCCTTGGAAACGATATGAAGGTCATCCTCGAAGCCATGCAGGACGGGTTCGGAAGGAGGGGCCTCTGTGGTCTCTCGTCCACTTCTACCAGAATGGCTTTGCTTCCGACTACTTTGTGTAGTTGCAATTCCTGGTAAGAATTTTCTGACTTAACACAAATTTTCTCATTTTACAGATAAAGAAACTGAGCCTCAGTGAAGTACATTGATATGCCCAGGGACACATAGCAGGTGAATAAAAACCAGACTTCCGACTGCCCAATCGACCACATTCTACACCATGTTACCATGGAAACTTTCAAACAGATTAAAGTAAAAACAAACAAACTCACAAACAACAACAACCAAAAAAACCTCAGAGCATCGCTAGGAAACACCGACGTATTTTTGCCAAGTGGGGTTTTTTCCACTTGATGAAAGCAGTGAAGACTAAACCAAGGGAACTAGAATTTAGAAGTTAAATAAGATGCCAGCAATTGGGCCTTTAGATTGTTTTATAAGATCTTCAGCACCTAAATTTGATTTTCTATAGAGAAATGAATAATTGCTTTTTAAATGAAGCAACCCGAGGAACAAATAACTCATATGTGTCAAGCACCATGGGATTCAGGGATGAAAAATTCCCTACAGCTGGAAGGCAAGCATTATAATTTGAAATTTCCTGACAGTTTTTGGAAGAAAAGAAATACTAACCTTTCTTTTCCAGGCCAAATGCCAAATTAGATAATTATCCTTTGCCCACTTTCTTTCCCCGAGCTGTTTTAATTAGATAAGAACTCTGCCTTCACTTCTTCTCGTGGACTGAATTGTGATGTTGGCACATGTCTTCAATAACTGTTAATGCCCTAGTTTGCTGAATGCTTTTCCCTTCAGAATGGAAGAAAGTTTTGCCATAAGTACCTGGCTTTCTTTTGGGTACAAAAATCTTCCCAAGGAGCAGAGGGGTTAGGGGGCAGATTTTTATGCTTCCCAGAACTAGATCTCCCAGCTTCAAGTCTGCTCCAGACATTCAGAGAAGAATTGGTAAGCCATACCTTTCCTGCTAGTCCCGGATATGTGTGACAGATACTAAGGGGAAAGCTGTAATACATTGCTCAAGAAACAATTAACCAGATCAAAGTCTTCCAGTTCACCCTCGACCCTGCACCCTTTGCCCCACTCCTTGAAAAACTGCCTAAAGAAACAATGGGTCCGTAGAGATACAGATGACATGCAGTCCACTGACCCTCCCCATCTTATCAGCGCCATGACTTCTCCACAGGAGCAGAACAGCAGGGCCCAATACCCGTTGAAGCAGGGCTTTATACTCCGCAAGAGCAGAGTTCTACCACTAACTACCCTACTAGCAGCATGGCTTTTTTAGGTAAGTTATTCAACTTCTAGAAGCCTCTTTCCTCAGGCTTACATATTTTTTCACTTAAAATATCTTGGAGCCGTCCCATATCAGCATGTGTGATCTACTTTATTATTTTTTTGATGGCTGCACAACATTCCATTATATAGCTGTACTATTATCCAACTATTGGATAATAAATAATTAGGCTGCTTTCAGTCTTTTGCTCTAAGAGGCAATGCTGCCATGTGGGTGGGCCATTGCACACATGGGACGACGTCTCTTGTAAGTAGAATTGCTGGGTAAAAGACAATGTTTGTATTTGAAAGTTGGGGGGCACCTGGGTGGCCCAGTCAGTTAAACACCTGCCTTTGGCTCAGGTCATGATTCCTGGGTTCCCTGGGATGGAGCCCTGCATCGGGCTCCCTGCTCAGTGTGGAGTCTGCTTCTGCCTCTGACCCTCCCTTCCGCTTGTGCTCTCTCTCATGTGCGCTCTCTTTCTCTCAAATAAAGAAATAAAATCTTTTTTAAAAAGTTGGTACATAATGTGAAATGGCCCTGCACTGTGGTTATCTCTTCATATTCTCGCTAGCCACGCACTGATGTTCGCTGGAGGAGACATCTCGTAGTTTACAGAGCGCCGCTCTTGTCCTAAGGAAGGGGGAGCATCCTTTCGTGTTGTAAAGAGGTATTCTTATTTTCCTTTCTGTAACTGCTCACGTCTTGTGTGCATTTTTTTCATTGAGTGTTGGGCTTTTTCTTACCAAAGTATAAGAACTGTTTATAGACGTGGAAATTAGCTTTTTTTGATGTATGAATTACAGACACACACGCACACAAACACAAACACATATTTTTGTCTTTCAACTTTGTTTTTTTCAAGCAGAATTTTTAGAAACGGTTTTATGGCTTCTGGGTTTTTATCATCTTTGGACAGTTCTTTCTCAGTCTGAAATAAAAAGTTAAAATCTCCCAAATTTTTTCCCTTCCTCTCCCTTCTCTTCCCTTCCCTTGCCTTCCCTTCTCTCTTTCCAGATGGCCACCTAGTTGTTCCAATGCTATTTATTGAATAATACATCCATCTCCCACTGATTCTGAATTTCTGTGCATATTTTAATATATTGTTAGGCTTTCTGCACTGTTTTATCGATTTTTATCTGTTATTATGCAAAGAAAACATTGTTTTAATAATTTGAGTGTTAAAATATATTTTCTTTTTTTTTT